>NC_141000.1:80388596-80438581 GCF_052327205.1 Somniosus microcephalus
TTTATTTTTAAGGAGAGTTAACACCGGCCCACCACACTTCTCTCACAAAGACACGCATACACAGATGCACGTTATCCTTAAGAAGAGTTTAGAATCTGCCTCCTATCTTGCTGCGATGTGGTTGTCACGGAGTGTATTCAAAAAAGCATTCTCATTCCAAACTCTATAAATACAAAGAAAAGCAATTTCAACAACAACAACAACTTGTATTTATATAGTACAGGAAACTTTGGTTTATCCAGAGGTTGTATGTCCGGAAACCTCGATCTAATGGCAGAAATCAGCAGCCGTTTCGGTTAGGTTTTTTTTCTTCTCCTAGCATTTTTTTCACAGTCAGGCTCTGGAAAGCGACTCTGTAGCTTAGCAACAGCTTCAGAGACGCTTCCAAGGTACGGGCCGAGTGTTTACAAGCTGTTGCTAAGCAACAGTGTTTGTTGTCAGATACGGAGATGAAAACCTCCGTATCCTTCAACATTAGCGCTGGTCTATCCGGAAGTTTTGATAGATCGGCAGCAGCTCGGTCCCGTCGGTGCCGGATATCACGAAGTTTCCTGTATATAAAAACAGAAAATGCTGGAGATACTCAGCAGGTCAGGCAGCATCTGTGAAGAGAGAAACAGAGTTAATGTTTCAGGTTGATGACCTTTCATCAGGACTGGAAAAAAGCAGGAAATGGAACAGATTTTTAAGCAAGTGTAGGAGCTGGGAAAGGGGGGAGGGGATGAAAGAACAAAAGGGAAGGCCTGTGATAGGATAGAAGGCAGGAGAGGTTAAGAGACATTAAGAGATATTCAAGGCAAAAGGAGGTGGTGATGGGACAGGTTAAGAAACAAAAGATGGCTCTAGATGAAGTGTAAATTGTGCTGGCAGAATGGAAGACAGCTGCCCTGTGGGAGAGAAGAAAAGAAAACACAAACAAAAAAAAGTGTGGAAAAAATATATATGATAGGGGCCGAGGTTATGATCTGAAATTGTTGAACTCTATGTTGAGTCCAGAAGGCTGTAAAGTGCCGAATCGAAAGATGAGGTGCTGTTCCTCGAGTTTACGCTGAGCTTCCGTGGAACAATGCAAGAGGCCGAGGACGGTGAGGTCTGAGTGGGAGTGGAGCGGAGAATTAAAGTGACAGGCCATCGGGAGCTCGGGGTCCCCCTTACGGACTGAACGGAGGTGTTCCACCAAGCGGTCACCCAATCTGCATTTGGTCTCCCCAATGTAGAAGAGGCCACATCGTGAGCAGCGAATACAGTGTACTAGATTGCAAGAAGTAAATCGCTGTTTCACCTGGAAGGGGTGTTTGGGGTCCTGGACAGTGGGAATGGGGGAGGTATAAGGGCATGTGTTGCATCTCCTGCGCTTGCACGGAAAGGTGCCGGGCAATGGGGAAGGGGTGTTGGGGGTGATAGAGGAGTGGATCAGGGTGTCGCGGAGGGAGCAGTCCCTTCGGAATGCTGAAAGGGGAGGTGAGGGGAAGATGTGTTTGGTGGTGGGATCGTGCTGGAGGTGGCGGAAATGGCGGGGGACGGTCCGTTGAATGTGGAGGCTGGTGGGGTGAAAAGTGAGGACAAGGGGAACCCTATCGTGGTTCCGGGAGGGAGGGGCAGGAGTGAGGGCAGAAGTGTGGGAGATAGAACGGACAAGGTCAAGGGCCGTGTCAACTACATGATCACGTTGAAATAGTCAAGTCTAGAGATAACAAAGGCATGGATGAGGGTTTCAGCAGCAGATGAGCTGAGGCAAGGGTGGAGAAGGGCGATGTTACGGAGGTGGAAGTAGGCGGTCTTTGTTATGCTGTGGATATGTGGTCAGAAGCTCATTTCAGGGTCAAATATGACACCAAGTTTGCGAACAGTGTGGGTCAGCCTCAGACAGATGTTAGGGAGAGTGCGTTGGGACTATTCCAACGCACTCCTGACTGGCCTCCCACATTCCACCCTACGTAAACTTGAGGTTATCCAAAACTCTGCTGCCCGTGTCCTAACTCATACCAAGTATGAAACACAGGATAGATATACAGGTAGACTATCCTTTATCCGAAAACCTCGGGACCAGCCGTGTTTCGGTTTTCGGAAAATTTTGGATTTCGGAAGGTATTTTATAAGACTGGGAAATTTGTCGGGGGTGGGTCGGCGGGGGTCAGGGTCGGCGGGGGGTCGGCGGGGGTCCGCGGGGGGGGTCGGTGGGGGGTCGGGGGTGGGGGTCGGCGGGGGTGGGGGTCGGCGGGGGGGTCGGCGAGGGTCCACGGGGGGGTCGGCGGGGGGTCGGCAGGAGTCGGGGTCGGCGGGGGGGTTGGCGGGGGTCCGCGGGGGGGTCGGCGGGGGGGTCGGCGGGAGTCGGGGGGGTCGGCAGGGGTCCGCGGGGGGGTCGGCGGGGGGGTCGGCGGGGGTCGGGGTCGGCGGGGGGGTCGGCGGGGGTCGGCGGCGGGGGGTCGTCGGCGGGGGTCGGGGTCGTGCGCACGACTTACGCTGACCCTCTGCTCAGCGTAAGTCGTGCGCCACTCTGGTCATGTCGTGCGCACGATTTACGCTGAGCGAAAAAACCTTCGGTTTTTAGAGGGTTTCGGTTTTCGAATAAAGGTAGTCTACCTGTATAAACTCAAAGCACAACACAGTTTCTCATTTTCAACAAATTAGGTAAAAAATATTACTTAACAAGCAGAAAGGTTAAAAATGTCCCTGAAACACTTTCCTTCTTAAAACAAGAGAAGTGCTTAATATAATTTAGCTTAAAGTGAAAATATTACAGAGGGAAAACATTCCATTCAATAGATATTTGCACTAATCTTCCTTTTGCATGCACCAACACAAATCAGCAAATAGTAGTAGATAACCTAAAGGGAGTTACAAAGCTATAACATCTTCAGTGAGTTTAAATGACTTATAACTGCGAGGGTTTAGCTCCAGCAATTCATAATTGCCACCTGAACCATAAAATTGTATTATTGTCATTAGATCCCTCCAACCTATCGGTTATACTTTATAATCCAATTTCATTTTTTATGTGAAAACACAAAATTTCCAGTGATTTACTGGTATTCAATGTTGCCCCACATCCTTGTGCTGTGAATAATTTAATAGGATTACTGACTAGAGCAGTGTTGTTGGGTACCGTTAGAAGCATTGTGAGGTAAATAAATGTATATTATTCTGGTCTAGTAGAAGCTATTCAGGACAAACAATGGAGCTGTGGAGGAGGTAGACAGAGTAAATTAGAAATTGCTCAATGTCCAAAGCTTGTAGAGCAACATAAAGTTCAATATGTTGTGAAGAAAATAATTTCTTTTTTATGATAAGGCAGTGCGCCAGCATTATTTCCCAAAAGGTGAACTCTCAGTCTTATCATTACCATGAATGAAAGGCATTAGGATGCGGCGTGTGCACATTCCTCCCTGCTCCATATTGGTAATGGTTCCCATATAGGTGTCCCGGGCTTGCGCCTGAAACATGCATTAGGCCCTCCGCATATGCATAAGGTAGCCCAACTCCTGTTCTGGGACTCCTTCTCGAAACTGGGTTGCTCTGAATGGAGACTGCACTGAGTCAGCTGCATTCAGAATAACCAGGTCAGCTGTGGCTCAGTTGGTAGCACTCTTCAGAGTCCTACTCCAGAGATTTGAGCAAAAAATCTAGGCTGACACTCCAGTGCAGTACTGAGGGAGTGCTGCACTGTTACAAGTGCCGTCCTTCAGGTGAGACATTAAACAGAGACCCCATCTGCACCATTTCAAAGAAGAGCAGAGGAGTTCTTTGCAATGTCCTGGCCAATATTTATCCCTCAACCAACATCACTAAAACAGATTTTCTGGTTATTACCACATTGCTGTGTGTGGGACATTGCTGTGCGCAAATTGGTTGGTGTGTTTCCTACATTACGACAGTGATTACATTTCAAAAGTACTTCAATAGCTGTAAAGTGCTTTGGGATATCCTGAGGTTGTGAAAGATGCTATATAAATGCAAGTCTTTCTTTTTTCTTTTACATGCGGCCTAACCTGTTGACCACGGGACCATTAGAGACTGCCATCAACAAGGTAAGTTTTGTAGAAAATACTTGCCTGAATGTGGAGCCTGGAGAAGCAGGAGTGATCCTCCCTGTTCCACAACAGTCCCAAAGATCATTGCCAGCCCCCACTCAACCCCCTCCCGATTGCCTCCCCATCTCCCAGGACCTACCAGAAGGCAACTGCCAGTGTCACAGCGGTCTGAAATCAAAATCCGCTTCACCGGCGAGCTGCCTGAGGATGCTTGCCGGCCTAATTTAAATAAGGCCCAAGGCCCAATTTCAATTAGGCCTTGGGCCTACCTGTTCCGGCCCAGGGATTGTCTCCCTACGCCCAGTTCACGCCACCGGGCCAGCGCTATCCAATTTCTCCCCTTTATCTTTTGGTTCTCTTTATCCCCAAACAAGAAAAGGACTGTCAAATAAATTTTCCTGATCAAAGTGCTCCTTTAGGTAACAAATGAGTAACAATTAGATGGGAACATCAGTGATAAGAATAATTTTTAAGATGCTCCCACAAAGATCTTGCATGTTTGAAATATTTTCCTCTGGTGGAGGAATCAAGAGCAAGAGAGCATAATCAATTAGTGCTAGGCCATTTAGGAGTGAAATCAGGAAGCACTTTTGCACACAAAGTGTAGTGGAAATCTGGATCTCACTCCCCAAAAGGTTGTGGATGCTGGGTGATAATCACAATCTAACTAAATGGCATAACAGGCTCGAGGGGCTGAATGGCCTACTCCTGCCCCCATGTTCCTATGAAGTAAATTAAAATGATTGATCTTCCCTTGTGTGTAGCCAGGTAGCACATCATGTGAATGGACATTTAATTTAGTCCAATTAGAAATAACAATGCCAAACCAAGGACACTCGACATCATTATACAGTATTCAATGCCAAAAAATACAAAAATAGTGTACCCATTTCAAATTAGGGAATCGAATTAAGAAATATGAATCATTACTCTGTGGGGGACTACGGTCTCCCGCGTAAAGAAATAGGCAACACAGCGAGCTACCAGAAATAGGTCTTTACTCCAACTCTCACAATACAGTACTGAATTCGTGAAGCCCGCGAACCTGTGATGACTCACGGATTGGTCACCTGCTGGAACCTGATTGGTTTTCCTTCTCTCAGCAGCAGGCAAGTCTGAACGTGCCTTATTCCTTTCAGCTTGCAACTGTCTTGCGGGGGGAGGGGAATACAGCAGTTAAAAGGGGATTATACAGGTTTATCTACATACACACAGTGTTTCCCCGCCACAACTCTCCATTTAGCCAATTACATGGCATCGTCTTAAACTCATAGGGGGCGAATTTCCCCGGATACTTTAGGTGCTAAAAAGCTTCCGAGGTGGCCTAGATGGGATCTTAAGCTGAAACGCTGGTTTAGCCCACGTTTAGCACAAGACACCAGCTTGGTAAAGGAGTTGAAGCTTGCGCTAGGAACGGCCGCCCAGAGGATCGTAAAGCAGCTGATTGCCACTTAAACTGCCTGCTAGCACTCATTAACGAGGCTGCACGGCATTTTGGTGGATAGCGCTTGACCTGACGCCCTCTCCTAACAGCGAGCAGCTGATTGGGAGTAAACTAGTGGTTGCAGAGGATTTGGAGCGCTACTTAAAAGGTATATCACCTTTTAAAGTTCACTTGCTGCTGGAGCTTTGAAGAGGACTTTTGAAACACATCGGGAGACTTTCTGCGATACAGCGAATGCAGTATACAATCCACTCTCCCATCTCCCAGTCCACTGCTCCCCTGGCACCTTCTCAGGCAGCGCAGTAGGTGCAGCACCGGCCCATTCACCTCCTCCCACAACACCATCCAAGGCCCCAAACATTCCTTCTGGGCGAGAGAGCATTATATTTGTACTTCTTCCAATTTAGTATATTCATCTCCTACTGCTACGCTTTGTTAGGTTTTCATGCTCCCCCTCTCCATTGAATAGATGCTCACAGAAATTGTTGAAAACTGCAATTTCTATAAAAGTACTGAATATATTGACTTTCTTTATCAGGCACATTGATTGAAAATGGAAACAGTCACACAGAAGAGAGAACAGCTTACAAATTACAGATTGGTCAAAATTTAAAGAAATCGCTACATACAGCACTTCATGATGATGACAGCTCCTGGCGTTCAGAAGGAGATGAAATTCATTTTTCTTACCAAAATTACAAAATTAATATTCTCACAGTTCTTTAATGCAGAACAATTGTTCTAGAATGCATGTTGTTTTAGGACCCATTTACTACCTCCTTCAGGATGTAAATAATCATTAATACTGGATAAATTTATTTAACCTCCCTCTGTTTTCTCTCCTTCCCCCACCCCCCACCACCTCCCCAAACCCTAAATTTGCACCCTACTTCTGGGTAGTAAGTGGAAGCTTTTAAGTTCAGCTCTTTTCTACCTTTGCCACAGATACTGGCTCGTAAATGAACATAAAAGTAATGACAGATACGATTCCTATGTATGTGCAGGTTAAGCATACAGATATTTAGCATGGACACATACCAGAAAAGTGAGTGTAATAAATATTATGACATACTGCTTGGCTAGTCTGTGAATAGAAAATAGATAGTGTCTTTATCTCGCTGCTATTATTAGTTGTACTGGCACTTGCTTGGCCAGTAAGTGAAGAACTGAGGATGAAATTTTCCAACCTCAAATCAGAGTTGGATCAACATTTAGATATTTTATGAACCACATTATGAATTGCCTATCCCTATAAAAATAATCATATGCCTGCACAATAAGATAGAGTAAGCATGAGTTTCTGTAATGAGCTAGGAGATAATTGTTCGTGGTATGCAATTGGTTTGGAAAAAAGAGCAGAGTGGATGTATGCATGTGTGTCATCCAATTACCTAGTGGTATGGATAACTGCCAGAAAATTGACAGCTTAATAAATTTTGTAGCATACTGCGTGTTTAGACTGAGTGAAAATTGCAGCATTTCTATCTCTCTACTGCTACCGACTTTGATAGATAGCCAAGAGTAAGTGTTACTCTGGTCACTCGGGTTAGCAGCATCATAAATTTGTTCATGAAACTTTCCTCTGTTTGAACATAAGAACATAAGAACATAAGAAGTAGGAGCAGGAGTAGGTCATACGGCCCCTCGGGCCTGCTCCGCCATTCAATAGGATCATGGCTGATCCGAATCTAGACTCACGTCCACTTCCCTGCCCGCTCCCCATAACCCCTAATTCCCTTGTCTGCTAGGAAACTGTCTATCTCTGTTTTAAATTTATTTAATGTTGCAGCTTCCACAGCTCTCTGGGGTAGCAAATTCCATAGATTTACTGCCCTCTGAGTGAAGAAGTTTCTCCTCATCTCAGTTTTGAAAGGGCAGCCCCTTATTCTAAGATTATGCCCCCTAGTTCTAGTCTCACCCATCAGTGGAAACATCCTCACCGCATCCACCTGATCAAGCCCCCTCACAATCTTATATGTTTCGATAAGATCGCCTCTAATTCTTCTGAACTCCAATGAGTAGAGGCCCAACCTACTCAACCTTTCCTCATACGTCAACCCCCTCATCTCTGGAATCAACCGAGTGAACCTTCTCTGAACTGCCTCGAGAGCAAGTATATCTTTTCTTAAATATGGAAACCAAAACTGCACGCAGTATTCCAGGTATAGCCTCACCAATACCCTGTATAACTGCAGCAAGACCTCCCTGTTTTTATACTCCATCCCCCTCGCAATAAAAGCCAAGATTCCATTGGCCTTCCTGATCACCTGCTGCACCTGCATACTAACTTTTTGTGTTTCATGCACCAGGACCCCCAGATCCCTTTGTAATGTAGCACTTTGCAGTTTCTCTCCATTTAGATAATAACTTGCTCTTTGATTTTTTCTGCCAAAGTGCATAACCTCACACTTTCCAATTGTAATGAAATCTGTTTGTCTTGGTCCTGTATTCGTTTTGCACTCATGTATATTACCCTACCCCATTGTGTATAGTTTCACTTCCTCTTTCCCGACTAACCTGGGAGGTTCCAGGTCTTGGCTCTTGGCTCCGCCCCTGACTTCTCTTACATAAAGATCCCAGGATCTGTATGACTCATTCCTGTGAACCAGTCGGCGTGTTGAGATGTTAGCTCTGATCTTAGTGATTAAAAGCCAACTTGTTTAAATCTATAACTTCTAGTTTTGTGGTTATTGAAGGCCCATCAATTTTAATCACTAAAGAATACTAGGATGGATCGACTCCTAAAACCAGAGCGTCTGGACTTGGATCCACATTCTGCTGAAGCATCAAATCAATTTGGACACTGGCTCAAATGCTTCGAACTCTTCACGGGGGCCTCATCCGCTAGCGAGGTAGATAAACTGAGTCTACTGACTACTCGCGTAAGTCATCGGATTTATTTGTTCATCCGGGACGCCACCTCTTACACGGAGGCCATCACTATCCTGAAGGCCCAATACCAGAGGCTGGTAAATGAAGTGTACGCCAGACATCTGCTGGCTACACGCAGGCAGCGACCAGAGGAATCAATGGACAATTTCTTACAGGGCCTAAAGGACCTGGTCCGGGACTGTAACTGCAAGGCCGTGATGGCCAACGCGTACTCTGACGAATTGGTCCGCGATTCCTTCATCACGGGCCTCAAATCGAAATATATCCGGCAGAGACTGCTGGAGAAGGAGGTCCTGGACTTAAAAAAGGCAGTGGCCACTGCGCGATCGCTGGACGTGGCCCAGAAAAACTCTGACTCTTATTCTTCCAGCCATGCGGCCCTCACCGCCTCGTGCGCGCTGAGGGGGCCGCCATCTTGGAATCAGCCATCTTCCCCATCCAGGTCTCAGACCAGCTCTACGCCGCCGGAGTCCCCACACAGAAGTTCACCCAGGAGTCCTACTACAGCGGTAATGTCTCGAGGCCCGAAATGCTACTTCTGCGGCCAGGCCAAGCACCCCAGACAACGATGCCCAGCGAAGGACGCTACATGCTTCAAATGTAAGAAAAAGGGGCATTTTAGCAAAGTCTGCAGGGGGAATACGATTTCCAACTCCGTCACCGCCTCGTGCGTGCCGTGCGGGCCGCCATCTTGGGATCCGCCATCTTTTCCCGACTCAACGGCCGCCCAGGGCCCAACAGTGGCTTCGATCACGGTGGATCAATCCAGGCCACACCCGTTGACAAAATCCATGATGGACATACAGGTAAACGGGAATTTAACGAAATGTTTAATTGACTGTGGGAGTACCGAGAGTTTTATCCACCATAGCCTGGTACGGCGGCACTCATTAACGGTAGCCCCTACACGGAGCAGAATTGCTATGGCTGCTAAGCCCCACACTTCGGACATTTTGGGCTACTGTGTGGTAACACTGACTGTAAAAGGCACGGACTACAAGGATTTTAAACTCCTCATGATGCCAGAACTCTGTGTTAATGTAATCTTGGGCCTGGACTTCCAGTGCCACCACGAAAGTGTCACGCTAGCATATGGTGGGTCCCAGCCGCCACTCACAGTCTGTGGCCTATCAGCCTTAAAAATCAGCCTGCCCTCTTTATTCGCTAATCTCGCTCCGAACTGTAGGCCCATAGCGACCAAAAGTAGACGGTACAGTCTGGAAGACAGACACTTTATCAAGGCGGAAGTGGACAGACTCCTGCGGGAAGGCATTATTGAATGCAGTACCAGCCCGTGGCGTGCCCAAGTAGTCATAGTTAAAAATAGCGAAAAGAAACGGATGGTAATTGACTACAGCCAGGCTGTTAATATTTATACCCAGCTGGACGCCTACCCTTTACCCCGCATATCAGAAATGGTCAACCAGATTGCGCAATACCGAGTCTTCTCGACTATCGACCTCAAATCCGCGTATCACCAGCTCCCCATTAGAACGGAGGACCGCCCATACACCGCCTTCGAGGCAAACGGGCGCCTCTACCATTTTCTCAGAGTGCCCTTTGGGGTAACAAATGGGGTCTCGGTCTTCCAACGTGAGATGGACCGCATGGTTGACGAGAATAAACTACAAGCTACCTACCCCTATCTGGACAATGTCACTATCTGCGGGCACAACCAGCAAGACCACGATCTAAATCTTGCAAGATTTTTTAAAACTGCCCTAAAGCTGAATCTAACCTACAACGAAGACAAATGTGTCTTCAACACAACCCGTCTCTGTATCCTCGGCTGTGTGGTGGAAGATGGGGTAATTGGACCGGACCCTGACCGATTACGCCCCCTAAAGGAACTGCCCCTGCCACACAATCCCAAAGCTTTAAAAAGGTGCCTGGGATTTTTTTCGTATTATGCCCAATGGGTGCCCAATTACTCTGATAAGGCCCGACCCCTCATTAAATCGACGTCCTTCCCACTATCAGCTGAAGCTCGGGAGGCTTTCACCAGTATTAAACAGGACATTGAAAGGGCTGTAGTGTGTGCAGTGGACGAATGCATTCTCTTTCAAGTCGAAAGCGATGCGTCAGACTTTGCCTTAGCTGCGACCCTCAATCAGGCTGGGAGACCTGTGGCCTTCTTCTCCCGAACCCTTCAGGGACCTGAAATCAGGCAGTCTTCTGTCGAGAAGGAGGCACAGGCTATAGTGAAGGCAGTGCGGCACTGGAGACACTACCTAGCCGGCAAACGTTTCACCCTGCTCACCGACCAGCGGTCGGTGGCTTTCATGTTTAATAACAAAGGGGGAAAATCAAGAATGACAAAATACTCAGGTGGAGGATCGAACTATCCACGTTCGACTATGATATTACGTACAGGCCGGGAGCCCTTAATGAACCCCCAGATGCCCTATCGCGGGGAATGTGTGCCAGCATTCATACGGACAAATTACAGGGTCTCCACAACGACCTCTGTCACCCAGGGGTCACCCGACTATACCATTTTATAAAGTCCCGCAATCTGCCCCACTCCATTGAGGAGGTCAGGGCAATGACCAGAGCCTGCCGCATCTGTGCGGAATGCAAGCCGCGTTTCTACAGGCCTGACCGTGCACACCTTATCAAAGCCACACGGCCATTCGAGCGCCTAAGTCTGGACTTCAAGGGACCCCTTCCCTCTGCCGACCGTAACGTATACTTCCTCAATATCATTGATGAATATTCCCGCTTCCCCTTCGCCATTCCCTGCCCAGACATGACCAGTGCCACGGTCATCAAGTGTCTCTGTAGTCTATTCTGCATGTTTGGCATGCCGAACTACATACACAGCGATAGGGGGACATCATTCATGAGTGACGAGCTGCGCCAGTTCTTGCTCTCGAAGGGGATAGCCACTAGCAGAACCACTAGCTACAACCCCCGGGGTAATGGGCAAGTGGAAAGGGAGAATGCTACTGTTTGGAAGGCTGTCACGTTAGCCTTAAAGTCAAAAGGCCTTCCGACCTCCCGCTGGCAGGAAGTCCTCCCAGACGTGCTCCACTCCATAAGGTCTCTGTTATGTACTGCCACTAACGCTACCCCTCACGAAAAGATGTTCGTTTTCCCCCGGAAATCCACCTCGGGCATATCTCTACCCGCGTGGCTGACGTCTCTGGGGACAGTACTATTGCGGAAGCACGTGAGAGGCCATAAAACGGACCCCCTTGTGGAAAAGGTACAGCTCCTCCATGCAAACCCTCAGTACGCCTATATCGAATACTCTGACGGGCAAGAGGACACTGTTTCCATAAAAGACCTCGCTCCCTCGGGGAGCGGAGAGAACGATGGGAGACTACCCGATGAAGACCTACACTACAAAGAGACAGGACGCCCAGAGGTATCAATACCCAACTTTAACCTGGAGGACACTGCAGATAACCGGGAAGACACTGCAGAGGCCCGGACAGCAGAGGAACCAGAATCCACTCCCCTAGAGGCACCCCAACCGGCTTTGCGCTGATCACTGAGAACTGCAAAACCTCCTGACAGACTCACTTATACCAACTTTTAAGAAACATCACCCCGATGGACTAAATCTATAGAAGGGGTGAATGTAATGAAATCTGTTTGTCTTGGTCCTGTATTCATTTTGCACTCATGTATATTACCCTACCCCATTGTGTATAGTTTCACTTCCTCTTTCCCGACTAACCTGGGAGGTTCCAGGTCTTGGCTCTTGGCTCCGCCCCTGACTTCTCTTACATAAAGATCCCAGGATCTGTATGACTCATTCCTGTGAACCAGTCGGCGTGTTGAGATGTTAGCTCTGATCTTAGTGATTAAAAGCCAACTTGTTTAAATCTATAACTTCTAGTTTTGTGGTTATTGAAGGCCCATCAATTTTAATCACTAAAGAATACTAGGATGGATCGACTCCTAAAACCAGAGCGTCTGGACTTGGATCCACATTCTGCTGAAGCATCAAATCAATTTGGACACTGGCTCAAATGCTTCGAACTCTTCGCGGGGGCCTCATCCGCTAGCGAGGTAGATAAACTGAGTCTACTGACTACTCGCGTAAGTCATCGGATTTATTTGTTCATCCGGGACGCCACCTCTTACACGGAGGCCATCACTATCCTGAAGGCCCAATACCAGAGGCTGGTAAATGAAGTATACGCCAGACATCTGCTGGCTACACGCAGGCAGCGACCAGAGGAATCAATGGACAATTTCTTACAGGGCCTAAAGGACCTGGTCCGGGACTGTAACTGCAAGGCCGTGACGGCCAACGCGTACTCTGACGAATTGGTCTGCGATTCCTTCATCACGGGCCTCAAATCGAAATATATCCGGCAGAGACTGCTGGAGAAGGAGGTCCTGGACTTAAAAAAGGCAGTGGCCACTGCGCGATCGCTGGACGTGGCCCAGAAAAACTCTGACTCTTATTCTTCCAGCCATGCGGCCCTCACCGCCTCGTGCGCGCTGAGGGGGCCGCCATCTTGGAATCAGCCATCTTCCCCATCCAGGTCTCAGACCAGCTCTACGCCGCCGGAGTCCCCACACAGAAGTTCACCCAGGAGTCCTACTACAGCGGTAATGTCTCGAGGCCCGAAATGCTACTTCTGCGGCCAGGCCAAGCACCCCAGACAACGATGCCCAGCGAAGGACGCTACATGCTTCAAATGTAAGAAAAAGGGGCATTTTAGCAAAGTCTGCAGGGGGAATCCGATTTCCAACTCCGTCACCGCCTCGTGCGTGCCGTGCGGGCCGCCATCTTGGGATCTGCCATCTTTTCCCAACTCAACGGCCGCCCAGGGCCCAACAGTGGCTTCGATCACGGTGGATCAATCCAGGCCACACCCGTTGACAAAATCCATGATGGACATACAGGTAAACGGGAATTTAACGAAATGTTTAATTGACTGTGGGAGTACCGAGAGTTTTATCCACCATAGCCTGGTACGGCGGCACTCATTAACGGTAGCCCCTACACGGAGCAGAATTGCTATGGCTGCTAAGCCCCACACTTCGGACATTTTGGGCTACTGTGTGGTAACACTGACTGTAAAAGGCACGGACTACAAGGATTTTAAACTCCTCATGATGCCAGAACTCTGTGTTAATGTAATCTTGGGCCTGGACTTCCAGTGCCACCACGAAAGTGTCACGCTAGCATATGGTGGGTCCCAGCCGCCACTCACAGTCTGTGGCCTATCAGCCTTAAAAATCAGCCTGCCCTCTTTATTCGCTAATCTCGCTCCGAACTGTAGGCCCATAGCGACCAAAAGTAGACGGTACAGTCTGGAAGACAGACACTTTATCAAGGCGGAAGTGGACAGACTCCTGCGGGAAGGCATTATTGAATGCAGTACCAGCCCGTGGCGTGCCCAAGTAGTCATAGTTAAAAATAGCGAAAAGAAACGGATGGTAATTGACTACAGCCAGGCTGTTAATATTTATACCCAGCTGGACGCCTACCCTTTACCCCGCATATCAGAAATGGTCAACCAGATTGCGCAATACCGAGTCTTCTCGACTATCGACCTCAAATCCGCGTATCACCAGCTCCCCATTAGAACGGAGGACCGCCCATACACCGCCTTCGAGGCGAACGGGCGCCTCTACCATTTTCTCAGAGTGCCCTTTGGGGTAACAAATGGGGTCTCGGTCTTCCAACGTGAGATGGACCGCATGGTTGACGAGAATAAACTACAAGCTACCTACCCCTATCTGGACAATGTCACTATCTGCGGGCACAACCAGCAAGACCACGATCTAAATCTTGCAAGATTTTTTAAAACTGCCCTAAAGCTGAATCTAACCTACAACGAAGACAAATGTGTCTTCAACACAACCCGTCTCTGTATCCTCGGCTGTGTGGTGGAAGATGGGGTAATTGGACCGGACCCTGACCGATTACGCCCCCTAAAGGAACTGCCCCTGCCACACAATCCCAAAGCTTTAAAAAGGTGCCTGGGATTTTTTTCGTATTATGCCCAATGGGTGCCCAATTACTCTGATAAGGCCCGACCCCTCATTAAATCGACGTCCTTCCCACTATCAGCTGAAGCTCGGGAGGCTTTCACCAGTATTAAACAGGACATTGAAAGGGCTGTAGTGTGTGCAGTGGACGAATGCATTCTCTTTCAAGTCGAAAGCGATGCGTCAGACTTTGCCTTAGCTGCGACCCTCAATCAGGCTGGGAGACCTGTGGCCTTCTTCTCCCGAACCCTTCAGGGACCTGAAATCAGGCAGTCTTCTGTCGAGAAGGAGGCACAGGCTATAGTGAAGGCAGTGCGGCACTGGAGACACTACCTAGCCGGCAAACGTTTCACCCTGCTCGCCGACCAGCGGTCGGTGGCTTTCATGTTTAATAACAAAGGGGGAAAATCAAGAATGACAAAATACTCAGGTGGAGGATCGAACTATCCACGTTCGACTATGATATTACGTACAGGCCGGGAGCCCTTAATGAACCCCCAGATGCCCTATCGCGGGGAATGTGTGCCAGCATTCATACGGACAAATTACAGGGTCTCCACAACGACCTCTGTCACCCAGGGGTCACCCGACTATACCATTTTATAAAGTCCCGCAATCTGCCCCACTCCATTGAGGAGGTCAGGGCAATGACCAGAGCCTGCCGCATCTGTGCGGAATGCAAGCCGCGTTTCTACAGGCCTGACCGTGCACACCTTATCAAAGCCACACGGCCATTCGAGCGCCTAAGTCTGGACTTCAAGGGACCCCTTCCCTCTGCCGACCGTAACGTATACTTCCTCAATATCATTGATGAATATTCCCGCTTCCCCTTCGCCATTCCCTGCCCAGACATGACCAGTGCCACGGTCATCAAGTGTCTCTGTAGTCTATTCTGCATGTTTGGCATGCCGAACTACATACACAGCGATAGGGGGACATCATTCATGAGTGACGAGCTGTGCCAGTTCTTGCTCTCGAAGGGGATAGCCACTAGCAGAACCACTAGCTACAACCCCCGGGGTAATGGGCAAGTGGAAAGGGAGAATGCTACTGTTTGGAAGGCTGTCACGTTAGCCTTAAAGTCAAAAGGCCTTCCGACCTCCCGCTGGCAGGAAGTCCTCCCAGACGTGCTCCACTCCATAAGGTCTCTGTTATGTACTGCCACTAACGCTACCCCTCACGAAAAGATGTTCGTTTTCCCCCGGAAATCCACCTCGGGCATATCTCTACCCGCGTGGCTGACGTCTCTGGGGACAGTACTATTGCGGAAGCACGTGAGAGGCCATAAAACGGACCCCCTTGTGGAAAAGGTACAGCTCCTCCATGCAAACCCTCAGTACGCCTATATCAAATACTCTGACGGGCAAGAGGACACTGTTTCCATAAAAGACCTCGCTCCCTCGGGGAGCGGAGAGAACGATGGGAGACTACCCGATGAAGACCTACACTACAAAGAGACAGGACGCCCAGAGGTATCAATACCCAACTTTAACCTGGAGGACACTGCAGATAACCGGGAAGACACTGCAGAGGCCCGGACAGCAGAGGAACCAGAATCCACTCCCCTAGAGGCACCCCAACCGGCTTTGCGCTGATCACTGAGAACTGCAAAACCTCCTGACAGACTCACTTATACCAACTTTTAAGAAACATCACCCCGATGGACTAAATCTATAGAAGGGGTGAATGTAATGAAATCTGTTTGTCTTGGTCCTGTATTCATTTTGCACTCATGTATATTACCCTCCCCCATTGTGTATAGTTTCACTTCCTCTTTCCCGACTAACCTGGGAGGTTCCAGGTCTTGGCTCTTGGCTCCGCCCCTGACTTCTCTTACATAAAGATCCCAGGATCTGTATGACTCATTCCTGTGAACCAGTCGGCGTGTTGAGATGTTAGCTCTGATCTTAGTGATTAAAAGCCAACTTGTTTAAGTCTATAACTTCTAGTTTTGTGGCTATTGAAGGCCCATCACCAATATTATATTCCATCTGCCAAATCTCTGCCCACTCACTTAGCCTGTCTATGTCCTTTTGCAGGTTTTTTATGTCCTCCTCACTCACTGCTTTCCCTCCCATCTTTGTATCGTCGGCAAACTTGGATACGTTGCACTCGGTCCCTTCCTCCAAATCGTTAATATAGATTGTAAAGAGTTGGGGTCCCAACACTGACCCCTGCGGAACACCACTAGTTACTGATTGCCATCCTGAGAATGAACCATTTATCCCAACTCTTTGTTTTCTGTTAGATAGCCAATCTTCCACCCATGCCAGTATATGACCCCCAATCAGTAATCTTTTGTGTGGAACCTTGTCAAATGCCTTTTGGAAGTCCAGATACACTACATCCACTGGTTCCCCTTTATCTACCCTGTATGTTACGTCCTCAAAGAATTCGAGCAAATTTGTCAAACATGACTTCCCCTTCATAAAACCATGCTGACTCTGTCCTATTAAATTATGTTTATCCAAATGCTCTGTTACTGTTTCCTTAATAATGGATTCCAACATTTTGCCAACCACAGATGTTAGGCTAACTGGTCTATAGTTTCCAGCTTTTTGTCTACTTCCCTTCTTAAATAAGGGTGTTACATTAGCAGTTTTCCAATCTGCCGGGACCTTTCCTGAGTCCAGGGAGTTTTGGAAAATAATCACCAATGCATCCACAATCCCTACCGCCACTTCTCTCAAGACCCTAGGATGTAGGCCATCAGGTCTGGGGGATTTATCCGCCTTAAGTCCCATTATTTTACTGAGTACCATCTCCTTAGTGATTTTAATCATGTTTAGCTCCTCCCCCCACCATTGCCCTCTGTTTGTCCAGTGTTGGGATATTTTTAGTATCCTCTACTGTAAAGACTGATACAAAATATTTGTTCAGCGTCTTTGCCACCTCCATGTTCCCCACCACTAGTTTCCCGGTCTCATCCTCTAAGGGACCAACGTTCACTTTAGCCACCCTTTTTCTTTTTATATAGCTGTAGAAACTCTTGCTATCTGTTTTTATATTTTTTGCTAGTTTACTTTCATAATCTATCTTCGCTTTCTTAATTAATCTTTTAGTTATTGTTTGCTGGCTTTTAAATGCTTCCCAATCTTCTATCCTCCCACTAGATTTGGCTACTTTATATGCCCTTGTTTTCAGTTGGATACTATCCTTTATTACTTTACTAAGTCACGGATGGCTGTCTTTTCTTTTACTCCCCTTTTTCCTCAGTGGAACATATTTATCTTGAAAGATGTGAAATATCTCCTTGAATGTAGACCACTGCTCTTGTACCGTCTTACACTTTAATCTGTTTTCCCAGTCCACTTTAGTCAATTCTACTCTCATACCTTCATAGTCTCCTTTATTTAAGCTCAGTAGGCTGGTTTGAGATCCAACTCTCTCACCCTCAAACTGAATTTGGAATTCAACCATATTATGGTCACTCATTCCAAGGGGATCCTTTACTAGGACATTTTTTATTAATCCTGTCTCATTACACAGGACCAGATCTAAGGTTGCCTGCCCCCTGGTTGGTTCAGTTACATACTGCTCAAGGAACCCATCCCTAATACACTCTATGAACTCTTCCTCAAGGTTGCCATGCCCAATTTGATTAGTCCAGTCAATATGAAAGTTAAAATCCCCCATGATAATAGCTGTTCCCTTATTACAAGCCCCAACTATTTCCTGACTTATACTCCGACCAACAGAGTTGCAACTGTTAGGAGGCCTATAGACTACGCCCACTAGTGACTTTTTCCCCTTATTATTCCTTATCTCCACCCAAACTGTTTCACTATCCTGATCCTTTGACCCAATATCATTTCTGACTATTGCAGTGATTCCATCCTTGACTAACATAGCAACCCCACCTCCCTTTCCTTCCTGTCTGTCCTTCCTAATTGTCAAATACCCTTGTATGTTTAGTTCCCAGTCATGATCATCATGCAGCCATGTTTCCGTAATGGCCACCAGATCATACCCATCTGTAGTCATTTGTACCATCAACTCGTCTATTTTGTTACGAATGCTGCGTGCATTCAGATAAAGAACTTTCAAATATGTTTTCTGACAATTTATTCCTGCTTTTACCCCTTTTACTACTTTACCTTTATCATTATACATTCTGTCCCTTCCTGACACGCTCTGGTTTTTAATTCTTCCACTGCTACCTTGCTCTATTGCCTTCTCCGCTGGTACTACTAGCAAAATCATAAATGTGTTCTTTTAGAATGATTTTACTAGAGATAACAAACAAAGGAGAACTTCACAAATACATTTCAATGTTGCTACATATAACAACCAGAGGAATTCAAGCTGGTTCCATGCTATATTCTCACTGTCTAGGGGAAGGAAGAAGATATGTGTGAATGTCATGTGGCAGTAGAGGAGGAATCTGGGGGTTCATCTGATTCCTGGTTGTCTGGCAAGGTGCTTCTTACTTATCACCAGCAATGAAAAAAGATTTTGGACTCAGTTAATCTTAATTTTGTTTTTGGGTAGGTGGGGGAAGGGAGAGGGAAAGGGTTAAATCCAATATCAAAAGCATTTTTATTCCACACAAGAGGTAAATTTTGTATTCTGCGAATGCAACAATCCTGATGGAGAAAATAACTGATGTCTTTCTAGTACTTATACCACACTATGTCAGAAAACAAGGTACAGAGAGAAATACCTCAACTCCTTTCTAATTGACCCAGCTTCTGAAGTACAAGTTGCTACCTTAATATTGAGCTAGGAAAGCCTACATTCCAAAACTCAACGTTCTTTTAACTGTTCCCTCACAGTTCAACTTATCTCCACATGATTACTTTCCTAATTGTGTGAATTGCCAAGCTAGTTCAGCACCTTGCCTTCTTCTTGGTCTCAAGACACTGAGAGTGCCTGTCTCCAAACTAAGCTGTCGAGAAATCCACAGAGTTTCTACTTGCCTGCTATGGAGGAAACACTCTCTCTTTAGCAACACACCCTACTTACCAAAGTCCAGAGAGCTTACGTACATATCGGCAAAACCAAAGCTTAGGGACCTCCAAATATGTGTAGGGATACTGCTGGAGTTTCACCAGTGAAAACCACAGAGTTTCTCATAAAAGTTTCCCACTGCTTGTCCAGATAGAACCCCCTAACTGGCTTGTAGGGTTATCTGGAGCTGGATGGGAAGAAGCCCAGTCTCCAGTAATAGATCTACCTCTCCAACTTGAGCCTGGCTAACTGGTTAACTATCAACAATGCTCTGGAGTATTTCGGGCCTTCTTGGCTCAGTTTTCAGATCACTGAGTCAGTCACAGCCTCTCGACTCCAAAGACATCCTTCTTACTTCTCCTCAAGAAGGATGGACACCAGTTGATCATTAGACAACTGACAGCATGGGTTTGAACTGTTGCTATGCAGACAACAGGTATCAGACACTTCTCATAAGTGGCATGGTGAGCAGCACATATCAACATAAAATGTGTGGGTGCATTGCCACTATATTCATGACCACAGCATAGACACAAACCACATCCCATCCAACAATGATTCCACCAGTTAGGGGTGTGGAACTTCAGCAACATCAGCTTGCCTCTTGCAACCCAAACATGGTAGACATCAGCCCCACTCCCACTAAACTCCTGACTCCAACTTCCCTTCCTGGCTCCCATGTTAACTGACATTGTAAATGATTCCCTCTCCTCAGCAAATGTCCCCCTTCCTTTCAAATTTGCCGTTTTCTCCCCCTCCTTAAAAAATCCACCAATGACCCCTCTGATCTCACTAACTATCACCCATCTTCAGCCTAGCTTTCCTCTCCAAGGTTCTTAAACATATTGTCACATCTGAGGTCCCTGCCCATCTTTCCCACAGCTTCCTGTTTGAATCCCTCCAATCAGCTTTCTGACCATTCCACAGTGCTGACATGGCCCTAGTCAAACTCATGAATGACATGTTTTGTGACATCACAATTGTACATTATCCCTCTGCTCCTCCTCACCCTCTATACATGGTTATACACCAGTCAGCTGTGGCTCAGCGGTAGCACTCTCACCTTTGAGTCAGAAGGTTGTGGGTTCAAGTTCCACTTCAGAGACTTGAGCAAAAATCTAGACTGACATTCCAGTGCAGTACTGAGGGAGTGCTGCACTGTTGGGGGTGCTGGCTTTTGGATGAGAAGTTAAACCGAGCCCATGTCTACCCTCTCAGGTGGACAAAAAAGACCCCGTGGCACTATTTTGACAAAGAGCAGTTATCCCTGGTGTCCTGGAGAATATTTATCCCTTAACCAACGTCACTAAAACAGATTATCTGATCATTATCTCATTGTTGTTTGTGGGAGCTTGCTGTGCACATATTGGCTGCCGCGTTTCCTAAATACTACAGTGACTACACTGACTACTAGTACTTAATTGACTGTAAAATGCTTTAGTTTGTCCTGGCTATATAAATGCAAGTCTTCCTTTCTTTCTGTCAACTCCTCTCCTCTTTTGCCCAGCTTCTCTTTCCACCCCTTGCAATAACACCTTGGGAATCCCCAAGGGTCCATCCTTGACCCCCTCGTCTTTCTCATTTACATGCTGCATCTTGGCAATATCATCCACGGACATGGGGTCAGCTTCCACATGTACTGTGATGACGCTCAACTCTACCTCTCCATCATTTCTCTCAACCTCTTCACTGTCTGTATCCTTAACAGACTGCTTGTCTGACATATAGGGAGAAAATTTGGTTGCTTTGCGCAAAGCAACTAGCACCTGGGCGTGGCGCCACCAACGCCTCCCGCAAAATTCAGCGGGAGGTTAGCGGCGGCAGTAACCGTTAGTGCCCCACGGTGCTGGGCTGCCGGCGATGACATCATCGCCGTGCGCAGCGCCCCACTCGCGCCCCGGCCGCGATCTTCAGTAGCGTCCCCTGACTTACCGCCGGACGCTATGTCCGACGGGGTCAGGGGGGCCTACCTGTGGCCGGGGTGGCGCTATTTAAAAGCGAGGTGCCGGGCGGCCATTTTTGTTGCTGGTCACCTGCCAGCACCTACCTCCACTGCCATCCCCGGCCTCCTGATCCGACCCCCCGTGGAGTGCCAACTGTGCTCCATGAGCCCGGCACTTCTCTTGAGTGCCGGGCTCTTTTGCCGGCACTCCGATCCCCGGTGGCCCAGCTCGGCCCTGGGTCACGCTGCAAGGCCCCTTCCCTTTAAGAAGGGGAGGAAGGCCTGCAATACCCGCGATGTGCCGCAGTGCGTGGCACTGCGGCACGTAGCACCGCAATATTCCCCTCGCAGCGCCCCAAGAGGGAGGCGGGGCATTTCCAGTAGCGCCCCACTTCCCCCTTGGGGCGCTACCACTTAATTTCGGTTGCAGGGGCACTAATTTTTCCGGGGTGCTAAAAGTAGCGCCCTGGCAAAGTTAGCGCCCCAAAGGGGGTGCGACTCAATTTTTCCCCCCAAGTCTTGTATTGGCCATAATTATTACATAGAATTTACAGCACAGAAACAGGCCATTCGGCCCAACTGTTTAATGCTGGTGTTTATGCTCCACACAAGCCTCCTCCCTCCCTACTTCATCTAACCCTATCTGCATATCCTTTTTGTATAAGTGATGAATAATTCTGAGGAGTCTAGAACTAAGGGGTCACAGTCTCAGAATAAGGAGTCAGCCATTTAGGACTGAGATGAGGAGGAATTTCTTTGGAATTCTCTACCCCAGCAAGCTGTGGATGCTCAGACGTTGAGTATGTTCAAGACAGAGATCGATAGATTTTTGGATACTCAGGGAACCAAGGGATATGGGGATCGGGTGGGAAGGTGGAGTTGAGGTAGAAGATCAGCCATGATCTAATTGAATAGCGGAGCAGACTCGAAGGGGCCGAATGTCCTACTCCTGCTCCTATTTCTTATGCTCTTATAATATGATTGAATTCGATATTAGGTTTGAGAGGGAGAAAGGCAAATCATGAACTGAAGTTTTAAATTTAGGCAAGGTGGACTTTGGAGGGATGAGGCAGAAATGTACCACAGTAGACTGGGCAGAATACCTAATGGATAAAACTATGGATGAACAGTGGGACGTGTTCAAAGAAGTCTTTGGTAGTATACAAGACCCATACATACCCCTAAAGGGCAGTGCTCTACTGGTGTAATTAAACAACAGCTTAAAACCAGTTTACAGAGAGCGCAGGAAGCAGAGATTAAAAGATCCTAATACAAGAAGCAAAATACTGCGGATGCTGGAAATTTGAAAAAGACCTGAAATATTAACTCTGTTTCTCTCTCCACAGAAGCTGCCTGACCTGCTGAGCATTTCCAGCATTTTCTGTTTTTATTAAAAGATCCTAGTTCTGGGGAAAGATTACAGAGAATCTTCAACTGTGATAGGAGATGACTGAGAGGTGGGGAGGCTTACTGAGATATTTAAGATACTAGATGGAATAGAAAAGTTTAATCTGAAACAATGGCCCTGATTTTAACTCCGTGCGGGTAGGTGGTGAGTTGGAATCATGCCAGGGCTGTTTCAACTCCCAGAACTCATTAACTCAGTTCACTTCCCGCCCAGAGCTAGGTTAATGTACATTTCAACAGCTAACATTTCTCTTTCGCTCTGTACATATATAGCCAGAAATAAACATCCCTTTAAAGGGATCTGTCAATCAACGGACAGACTCTTTGATCGAGCGGTAGCCCTGAAGGCTGTTTACCTCCAGCTAAACATTGGGAAGACTGAAGCCATTGTCTTTAGCTCCCAGCACAAGCTCCATCTCCTCACTACCAATTCCACCCCCATTCCTGGCCACGGTCTCAAGTTAAACTATACTGTTTGAATGTTGGCATCCTGTTCAACTCTGAGCTGGGTTTTTGGCCCCCATATCATCTTCAGCATAAAAGTAGCTTATGTCATACCAGCCACTTTGATGTTCTAAACATTCAAGTTTTATGCTGCTTACAAGGCTTGGTCAGTCTTCAGTTGTCCAGGCCCTAAGCTCTGCAATTATCCCCTTCTACCTCTCTCTCCTCCTTTGAGACTTTATCTCTTTGATCAAGCTTTTGGCCACCTGTCCTAATATCTCCTCAAGTGGCTCATGTCAAATTTTGTCTTTGCTCGTGTGAAGCACCATGGGACATTTTACTAGTTAAAGATGCTATATAAATAGCAGTTGTTGTTGTTGTAAAGCAATAACACTGTATTTTTGGGCATCCGATATCATTTCCTACTAATTAGCCTATTGCTCAGTGTGGTGAACAGAACATGGTAGATCACCAGGTGAGTCCACCAACATCACAATATCAACTATGAAAAAGAATGCCATAACTCTTTCAGAAATGTCCAAAACAGAAAGAGATTGTTCCCTACAATGCCATTCCACACATCATTGAAGACGACATCAAATAGGATAGGTGACAGTGGGCAATCTTGCCTTATTCCTCTTTTGAGAGAGATAGATTCAGTGAGTTGCTCATCTACCCTACAGATCTCGGAGCTGGAGTACAAATTCCATATAAAATTCAAGATTTGGCAAGCACTTCCATAACTTCTAACTTTTTCATCGGGGTTTGTGAAGCACTAGATTGATAGTCTTATGAAAATCGATGAAAGCAATATAAATGGGTCTCTCTTGAATGCAGGCATAGCACAAGTAGATGCTTCAACAAAACACCTTAACCTCAGCCTTACATTTTCCTTTCTAAGCACTAGTCTTCCATTTGATCTCAATGTATGAGATTACTAATTTAGTGACAGTCATGTGCTCTAGATTCACACCCATGAAATGAGGCTGAGGTTGCTCAAACTGCTAGAATTTAGGAACTTAATGGTCATCTGGAAAGAAACTTTGATCCATTCAATGTGGGGTGAATTCCGATCCATATTTATTTTCTAACTGTAAACCAATCCCATAAAATGTAATGAAATCACACTAACTATACTTAATACATACATTATATATTTGCCTGTTAGTATTCTGCACTATACTGGATTCATATTTATGGAGCTTTTGTGGATTCCTTAGCTTGTGCTTTCTTGAACACTCAATGAGGCCGCTCCAAAAATGTTCAGCTGAACATTTCTGCTTGCAGAGTACCTGCAAGATTTGGCATTGTAGAAATAACATTCTGCTGTTGCCATTCTGCTGAATATTAATATTCACTGTGTCAGTGGAGGTGAAGCTTGTAAAAATGTGATAAACACTCACATTAACAATGAAATGGAAGTACATACTAATCTTTAGTAGAATGGACCAATAAAACACAATTAATACAAACAATACTTCCAAGTGGGATCAAATGCAGAAGGCACTGAGGGATGCTGCAGCCTCCTACTTACTCAAAATTGGAAATGTTCTTTGAAGTCATTGCCAAGACTTTTGTCAGGTTTATAAATTTCCAATTTTCCAGCTAATTATAATTTGTCTCTGGCCTGAAGGTCCATCTGGCTGGAGAATTGGGTATTAAAATTTTACATAAAAGATGGAGTGGCAGATGTAAAAGCATCGTATTAGCTTTGTATAATTTCAGTATTCACAGAAATCACAGAAACCCCACAGTGCAGATAGAGGCCATTTCGGCCCATCGAGCCTGCACCGACACATATCCCACCCGATCCCCGTAACCCCTACACCAACACATATCCCACCCTATCCCCGTAACCCCACGTATTTAATCCCCCTAACACTAAGGGTCAATTTAACATAGCCAATCAACCTAACCCGCACATCTTTGGTAATGCAGATGAAACAATTAAAGTAATTTACTTCACACTGAAAAAAACTTGCAGAATGGAGACATAACAAGGGATTGGGTCTTGTTTATTTACTTTGGTAGTGTTCAGTGGTTTGCCCCTTTGAAAGAAAAGAAAGACTTGCATTTAAATAGCGCCTTTCACAACCTCAGGACGTCCCAAAGTGCTTTACAGCCAATGAAGTACTTTTGAAGTGGAATCACTGTTATAATGTAGGAAACACGACAGCCAATTTGTGCACTACAAGGTCCCACAAACAGCAATATGATAATGGCCAGATAATCTGTTTTAGTGATGTTGATTGTTGGATAAATATTGGCCAGGACAACGGGGATAACTCCCCTACTGTTTATCAAAATAGTGCCATGGGATCTTTTACGTCCACCTGAGAGAGCAAGTTGAGCCTCGATTTAACGTCTCATCTGAAAGACAGCACCTCTGACAGTGCAGCACTCCCTCAGTACTGCACTGGAGTGTCAGCCTAGATTTTTGTGCTCAAGTCTTCGGTTGGCAGTATGAGATCAATTCTATAATGCATTTAATACAAATTTATGTCATACTATGCCCATGGTGATTCTGGGGAATCTATTCTTTGTGATCCTGAATACAACAGTTGATTGGTTTTAACTTCACTTTTATTATGACTAAGGGTAACTTCCTCTCACAGCCTAGAAGCCCAATGGGTGAGATCACACAGTACAATATTACTAACAGATGTATTCAGATGAAATTCCACTGTTTGCTATTTTAAAGAAAGTTACAAAGCAGAAAAACATTATTAATAGTGGACAGCATGATTTCAACTCATAAAACTCATTGATTTTCCTTTGAAAATTGCAGGAACTTTTTGAAGTAAACTTGAAATTCATAAAAAGACAAACGATATTGAACCGTTAAGGATAACTTGGATTAAGGGGATGCAGCTACTTACTGTTCAGAATTACTGAAAGAATATTTGAGTTGATTGAAAATCATTGGATTAGATACAGAACTCAGGAAGTTAGTTTGAATTGCTGATCACTAAGTGTTCTTCCGGATAGTGGGTGAAGGACCTCTAGCATGATTGGAATTTGCGTAGTGTACCATCTTCACAATGGGTTGCAAATGGATGTGGTATCCCTACTCTTGGTTGTGGTGTGCTAACATGTCTTTAACATCAATACTTTTTGCAATAAATTATTATTTATGTCTGTTTCAATAAGTTTATGATGCTATAAGTAAGCCTACATACCATTAATATATATAGTATTATTATCTAATTCAGTTATGGAACCTGCATACATGTAGGTCTGCTGAATTTTAAAATAATTCATTCATGGGATGTGGGCGTCACTGGCAAGGCCAGCATTTATTGCCCATCCCTAATTGCCCTTGAGAAACAGCTGGTAAGCCGCCTTCTTGAACCGCTGCAGTCCGAGTAGTGAAGGTAATCCCACAGTGCTGTTAGGGAGTTCCAGGATTTTGATCCAGCGATGATGAAGGAACGGCGATATATTTCCAAGTCAGCATGGTCTGTAACTTGGAGGGGAACTGGAGGTGGTGGAGTTCCCATGTGCTTGCTGCCCCTGTCCTTCTAGGTGGTAGAGGTTGTGGGTTTGGGAGGTGCTGCCGAATAAGCCTTGGCGAGTTGCTGCAGTGCATCTTGTAGATGGTACACACTGCAGCCATGGTGAGCTGGTAGTGGAGGGAGTGAATGTTTAAGGTGTTGGATGGGGTCCCAATCAAACAGCTGCTTTGTCCTGGATGGTGTTATACTCACTGAGTAATACCTTTGGCAAAAATCAAGAAATAAGTGATTGAGCTACTTTTATTTTAACCATATATATATATATATATATCATTCTAGAATAAATTAATTATGACTTCAAATGCTGATTCTGCATAAACTTCAAAATGTTGGAGAATATACCAAAAAGTATCAAAAAACATAATTCCCTTGGGGGCATGTCCCTAGACCAACCTAGAAAATAAACTTTGCACCATCAGAGCTCACTTCCCTCTTCAAAAATATCTAATTCTATCAATGCAAAATTAGCACTGTTGTGTGCATTTTCCTCCTGTAATATAATTGATGGAATATTGGGTATAGCAGTAGCTTAAGTTATGACAAGTTCATCTCCCACTGCACTCCCATTGTAACTACATCTGTTTGAATGTTATATGCACGACTGCTAGGATTTCAGATTTCACAGAAAAACAAACTGAATTGCAGAATGTGATCCCAAAACACTAGTAAAAATCATGAAATCCAATGTAATAAAAAGGAATTTAATGTATTTAGTCACCTCAAAGCAGGAGCATTGGTCACAGGCCTTCATTAAGGGTTGTTTTTCAGTTGTACCTTGTTTTTTGAGCTGTGCCAACTTTTTCAAGCAGTTCATCAACTCTTCTGAGTTTATATGGTTAACTCAGTAGACCAGGAATTGAATCTAGGAGTTCCTGGACTTATAAATCATTTTTAGTGTATATAACAATAGACCCACACAAGGGTTTTATAGAAATGATTTTTTCGGGACTTATGTAACTCATTTGTAGTTGTGTAGCCCACAAGTTTATTTTCCATAAACCACCAAACCACAATAATGGGTGTCGCTTGCACACTCGATAGGTTCATAGAATTTTACAGCACAGGAGGACCCATTGTAGTTCTTTGAAAGAGCTATCGGCTTAGTTGCATTCCCTTGCTCTTTCCTATACCCTTTTAGTTATCAGAAACTCTCAGCAAGTCAGTCAACATCTGTGGAAACAACAGGTGAGTTAACATTTCAGGTGAGGACCCACCGTCGGGGTCCACACTTGAACCGTTCACTCATCTGTTAGTGATGCTGACTCTCCTGCTGAGGGTTTATTGGCATTTGCTGGTTTTGTTTCAGGATTTCCAGCACCTGCAGATTATTGCCTTATTTACCATGCAAATATATCTGCCACGTCTTGCCTTGTGGGTATGTTTCTGCTGTACCTCACTCAGCGGCCTGCAGCGAAAGGTGTCGGTTTAATTTGACCCTAAGATGTGAACATGTCAAGTGGGACTATCTTAAACAAACGCCGAGCGCAACAGCGGACCTGAATAACAAAGAGCGAGCGCGCTGCCGGGCATGCGCAGAGAAGCAGACGGAGAAGGGGGCGGGGACGCTGGCTCACAACCCCCTCCCTTGCTGCAGTTGCCGGGCATGCGCAGGCCGGGAGGGGGCTGGATCACTCCTCCCCCCGCTGCTGTTGTTGCCGGGCATGCGCAGACCGGGAGGGGGCTGGATCACTCCTTCCTCCCCTCCGCTGCTGTTGGGCGGCGCAGGCGCAGTGGCACTGTACCTGAGCTCGCCACGAGCGGTTCCTCTAACGGTTTGAGGCTCTCGACCGGAGGTTCGATGTTGGTCGCCCGGCGGCGATACTGAGGCGGCCCGGCGCTGCCGGGGACATATTTAACTGTCTGATCGAAGATACTGAAAGCGGCGGCCTTTTTTCTCTTCCCCTGACACCAGGTGCCGGCGGTGGGAGCAGTGATGTCGAGCCCGGCACTGCTGCCGGTGTCGAGCCGTCGGCTGGCGGCTCTGAGCCCGAGCTCGTCCGTCTCTTTTTACCCCCATCACAGAGCCACCCTGCGGCTGTCGGAGAAATTCATCCTGCTGCTCATCCTCAGCGCCTTCATCACCCTCTGCTTCGGGGCCATCTTCTTCCTGCCCGACTCTTCCAAGCATAGGCGCTTCGACCTGGGGCTGCAGGACGTGCTCATCCCGCATATCGAGCAGGGCAGGCCGGCGGGACGGGACGGCAGCGCCGGGCCACAAGGCGGCGGCGGAGTTATGGTACACGGAGGCGGGGAGGAGCATCAGCACCGACACAGGTACTGGGGCTGGGACAGGAGGCGAGGGCAGGGGGGCAGCAGCGACTGTCCCATCGTTAAAGGAAGCCGAGTTCCACTTTATCTTGAATTAGATTTGGTTTGAAAGCGGATTTGTTCCATTTACAGACTGAGTAATTGTTTTATTTTGTGCAGAGATCCAAAAAAGGGGGAAATTGCAGGTTTGGAGTGGGCAAAAGCAGAGGCTGGGAAGATTTTTTTCCCTTCATAAAAGTTGAAATGATTATATTATAAGTAAAAGGCAGCGCCGATTATTCAACTTGTCATCGAGCCAGTTAATACAGGCCTGATGATAGCATTAGAGAACCACCGCACACAGACGGTTGGACCCTTCAGGTCCTGTCCAGATTGTTGACAGCTGTCATCTATGGAAGAAATGTTTAGAATGACTTAGATCGGGAAGAGTGACCTAGTTTGCAAACTCGTCGAGAAAGGTTACGTTATCAAACCGGAGTTTCGCTCCTAATGAATACAATTTCCCGGGCTTGGGATATTGTTGCAGGGGAAGTAATCTTTACTTTTCCCTAGTAGTAGTTTGGGATTCACATCATGTAAACAAAACCTTTCAAAACTAGGTTGGAAGATGCCACATTGGCATAGGGTTAATATTTAATGTATTTAAGGGTAAGCTATATAAGCACAGGAGGGAGAAAGGAATAGAAGGATATGTTGATCGGGTGAGATGAAATAGAGGTAGGAGGCAGGTGGGGTGCATAATCACAAGCATACAACCGAATAGCCTGTTTCTGTGCTGTAAATTATCTATGTAATTGTGATAATTTTGTTTTTAATTTAATTTAACTTTGTAGCAAGAGGGTTCGAGTACAGGAACAAGGATGTCTTGCTGCAGTTGTACAGGGCCTTGGTGAGACCGCACCTTGAGTATTGTGTGCAGTTTTGGTCGCCTTATCTGAGGAAGGACATTCTTGCCATGGAAGGAGTGCAGCGAAGATGCACCAGGCTGATACCTGGGATGGCAGGAATGACGTATGAGGAGAGATTGTGTCGATTGGGCTTATACTCACTGGAGTTTAGAAGATTGAGAGGGGATCTCATCGAAACCGATAAAATTCTGTCAGGCCTGGACAGACTAGATGCAGGAAGGATGTTTCTGATGGCCGGGGAGTCCAGAACCAGGGGTCACAGTCTAAGGATAAGGGGTAAGCCATTTAGGACTGAAATGAGGAGGAATTTCTTCACCCAGAGAGTGGTGAACCTGTGGAATTCTCTGCCACAGAGGGCGGTGGAGGCCAGTTCATGAAATATATTCAAGAAGGAGTTGGATATATTTCTTAAGGCTAAAGGGATCAAGGGATATGGGGAGAAGGCAGGGACAGGGTACTGAATTTGGATGATCAGCCATGATCTCGTTGAATGGCGGAGCAGGCTCGAGGGGCCGAATGGCCTACTCCTGCTCCTATCTTCTATGTTTCTATGCAAAAGGGTTCAGTTATTAAAATCTGTACCCATTCCAACTGGTCACTTGTACTAAAATGTGCTGACTCCCACTTTTCTGGGGAGAAGCCAGAGTATGTTGTGGCGTTTAATTCTTAACTGGTCAGTTTCTCACGGGTTGCTGTAAGATTGAGATGTACTGACTTGAGACTTGTCTATTAGTATTCCAATAGAGTATCGCCAGGTTGTTTAATGCTACCAGTAATTGTCTGCTTTTAATATTTTGTTATATCTAAGTAATTAAAACCTATTCAATTGTTGAAAGCTTTGCAATGATGCTGTGAACCTTGATGTGTGTTTAGAGAAAGAAATGTTATAGAACTCATTTCCCTGTCGCAGTATTTCAGGCTTGGCAAATGTCAGTTTTAGGAGTGGGAATCATCACCACCTGATTTTAAACATAGCCTATTTTGACCTGTCATTCTTGAAAATAAATAGTTATAGGTTTAAAATGATTTGCAAGCTGTCACTCTTGTTGATCCTAAATGTCATTATTAACATTTTCCTCAAAGCTGACAATTTTGTGAGATGTCAAATATTGTTACAGTTGTCACTGGCTCCTTTGTACCACATTTTAAAGATTTATTTTATAGTTTTGCTTTAGTAATTGGGATATTTATTTTTGAGAATAACTATTCACAAGAAAATGTGATAATTTTACTGTTTTTCTATTTTGTTTCCATGTTTTTTTAATGTTTGATGCTTTATTATGACGCTGCTACTCTTACAAGGCCTTTTCCAAAATCAATCTTTGTATTAGCCTTTTTAATTTTTTGAGTGTATTAGTGAAAATTTTACTTTATAAAACCTTTGATTTCCTTCCGTGTTTTCTTCCTTTCATGGGGTATTCTGAGCTGCTGAGAGTAAAAGTCGGTAGTTCTCATTACTAGTGTTGCACTCGGAGGGGTAGTCATCAGCCATGAGTTGTGCGAAGGTGGCATAGTGAGGTCCTTCCTGTGGTTTATTTTGTCCTCTTCCTGTAGAAAGACATCTGGCCTTCCAGTCAGTACTTCTCTAAGCCACACTGCACAGGGAATTGCGTGGAATGTGAAAATAAATCTGTCTTCCCAGTCCATAACATTGTTTCTTATTGTTCCAATATGTAGTGCTATTCTTCATCATAATTAAAAATTTATGTAAGCAGTAGATTTCAACTCATTAATGTACAAAATTAATGAATCACTTCTATTAAGTTACTTTCGTAGTTCATTACTTGTAGCTGGTACATAACATTTGATGCGCTATCAATTACTCAAAAGACTGAGGTTAAGCGAGTAACTAACAGGCTTTTATTAACAAGAGAATGAAGGTGTGCCTCGAGTGGTCGACCAGTCCAGAATACAGAGGGACTGTGGAGCAGTCACCTTTATACCTGGACTCGTGGGAGGAGTCAGCCGAGGCATGTACAGACATGTACACAGTGGAATACAAACAGTGGTTTACCACAACATTATAGCACAAAAGGAGGCCATTCGCCTCACTGAGCCTGTGCTGGTGTTAGCTCTTCAATTGGAACTATCTATGCAATCCCATTTCTATACCCTTTCCCCATATCTCATTTTATTCTTTCTTTTCAAATACTTATCCAATTTTATTTTAAATGATATAGTCTGTGCCTCACTAGCCCTTTTTAGTGAATCGTTCCATGTTCTAGTAATCAGGTATAAAAAACATTTCTTTTAGTTTCGCCAGTCACTCTTGCAATAATCCTAAATATGTGGTCTCTTGTTAATAATTCACCAACAGTGGCAACAATCTTTCACTGTTTTACCTTCTCGATACCTTTCATAATCTAGAAAACCACTTTGATCCTCTTTTATAACCTTCTCTGTTCTGATGACAAAACTGAGACTTTCATTACTACTTCATAACTTTAAAAAAGACTTGCATTTATATGATGCCTTTCATGACTTCAGGTTGTCCCAAAGTGATTCAAAGTCACCTAATTACATTTTGAGGTGTAGTCACCGTTGGTGTTTGTAGGAAAATACAGCGGCAATTTGTGTACAGCAAGGTTCCACAAGCTGCCATGAGATGGATGACTGGTTGATCTGTTTTGATGGTGTTGGTTGAAGGATGAATGTTGACTGGAAGGACTCTTGCTTCAAAAAATTGAGATGGGAATTTTTTCGTGCCTATCTGCAAGCAGACATGTTATCTAAAAAACAGCACTCTGACCATCAGTACTGCAGTCAAGTGTCCGCCTAAATTACGTGCTCAAATCCTGTACTGTCCCTTGAGATCACAGTTTAGTGACTGAAAGATTAGAGTTTTACCACTGAGCTGAGCCAAGCCAAGCTAACTGTTATAATTTCTCATTCCTGGTATAATTCTAGTGAATATCCACTGTATACTTCCTATAGCCCTAAATTCCTTCCTATGTTGAGGTGCTCCGAACTGCACACGATACTACATCTCTGGTCTGATAAATGTCTTGCCCAAATTCAATATACAGGAAACTTTGTGCTATCCGGCACCGACGGGACTGAGCTGTTGCCGTCCCATCAAAACTGCTGGACAAACCAGCGCTAATGTTGAAACATACGGAGATTTTGAGCTCCGTATCTGGCAACAAACCCTGTTGCTTAGCAACAGCTTCTAAACAGTTGGCCGTACCTTGCAAGCGTCTCTGTAGCTTAGCAACAGCTTCAGTGAGACCTTGCAGAGCCTGACTGGTGAAAAAAAAGCAACAAAAAGAAAAAGAAAAATAACCTAACGAAACGACTCTTGATTTTTGCCAGTGGCTCGAGCATTCCGAACAGTTAACCTCCGGATAAACCAAAGTTTCCTGTAATTTCCTTTTATAACTTTTATATTCAGTGCCTTTTATCTATAAAATCCAGAATCCCTTTTGTGCTTCATTATAAGAACATAATAAATAGGAGCTGGAATAGGCCCTACTGCCCCTCTAGCCTGCTCCACCATTCAATAAGATCATGGCTGAATTTTTACACCAACTCCACTTTATCGCCCTATCCCCATATCCCTTGATTCCCTTAGTGCCCAAAAATCTATTGATCTCAGTCTTGAATATACTCAACGACTGAGCATCCACAGCCCTCTTAGTGAAGAAATTTCTCCTCAGCTCGGTCCTAAATAGCTGATCCTTTCATCCTGAGACTATGACCCCTAGTTCTAGACTCTCCAGCCAGGGGAAACAACCTCTCCGCATCTACCCTGTCGAGCTCTCAAGAAATTTATGCGTTTCAATGAGATCACCTCTCATTCTTCTAAACTCCAGAGAATATAGGCCCATTCTACTCCATCTCTCCTCGTAGGTCTGCCCTCTCATCCTAACAATCAATCTAGTGAACGAACCTTCGTTACACCCCCTCTAAGGCAACTTTATCCTTCCTTAGGTAAGGAGACCAAATTGTACACAGTACTCCGGGTGTGGGCTCAGCAAAGCCCTATATAATTGCAGCAAGACTGCAGTACTCTTATACTACAACCACCTTTAAATAAAGGCTAACATACCATTTGCCTTCCTAATTGCTTGCTGTACCTGCATGTTAACTTTCTGTGATTTATGTACAAGGACCCCCAAATCCCTCTGAATCCCAACATTTACTAGAGTCTCACCTTTTAAAACATATTCTGCTTTTCCATTCTTCCTACCAAAGTTGATAATTTCACACTTCCTCACATTATACTCCATCTGCCACATTCTTGCCCACTCACTTAACCAGTCTATATCCCTTTGCAGCCTCTAACTTTCCCATCTAGCTTTGTATCATCAGTAAACTTGGATACATTGCACTCAGTCCCCTCATCGAAGTCATTGATCTAAATTGTAAATAGCTGAGGCCCAAGCACTGATACTTGCGGCACTCCACAAGTTACAGCCTGCCATCCTGAAAATGACCTATTTATTCCTACTTTCTGTTTTCTGTCTGTTAACAAATCCTTAATCCATGCTAATATATTACCGCCAATCTCATGAGCCCTAATTTTGTGTAACAACCTATTGAGTGGCACCTTATCGAATGTCTTCTGAAAATCCAAATGCGCTACACCCACTGGCTGCCCCTTATCTACCCTACTAGTTACACCCTCAAACAAATCTAATAGATTTGTCAAACACAATTTCCCTTTCATAAAACTGTGTTGACTCTGCCTAATCATATTGTGATTTTCCAAGTGCCCTGTTGTAGATATTATGTCTTCTATATTTACACCCCAGATTTCACTCTTCCTCCACTGTTAATCTTGCTGTTTAGGGTGTACCGTCTTTCACTGCTGTTTCCCCCAAAATATACTTAACACCTCACCGCATTTGAATTGCATATGCCCATTTGCTAAACTGTCTGCCCTCCTGCATTCCAGCTCACAATTTGCCATGCCCCCTAATTTGGTATCAGCAACCTTTGATATCATTCCTCTTGTGTCTGTTCTAAATCATTTATATAAATGGAAAATGAGAGGCTCCAGCACAGTTCTTTTGCAATTGTTTAAACTCTTCTCACAATGAGTTTTAGTTTTTAGTTGGTTTGGTGTTGAATGGAATCACTTGCATTAAATAACCCTGCTAATGGGAGGAAAAGTAGGTCGTACTATTACTGTCCTGCAGAAGTACACCTTCAGCTGTTTGCAGAATGATAAAACAATATTGATAACAGCCATGTCTAAGTCTGCAACCTGGAACTGGCCACTCAGGAAATGTGCAGATTGCTGTTCGCAATGTTGAAGGGTTTGTTTTTCCTGTTTTCTCTCCATCGCTCCTGAAAATGGCTATATTGGGGTATGGAACTCTTGATATTTTTCAACAGTGATTATCTATAGGGTTTTTTTGGGATGGGGTGGCGAGGAATTCCAGCCCTCTTCTCACCCAATGTCCTCACATGCTTACTTTCCAGCTGGATAGCAGCGGCAACAGCTTATATATTTATATAATGCCTTTCAATCAACAAAATATGGTAGAGGATATGGAGCAGGGAGTACAGGAGAAATTTAGGGGAGGTGACAGAAAGCCTGGTTAAATAGCTAAGTTTTGAGGAGGTCTTCGAAGGTTGGGAGAGATAGCAAGTCAGAGGTTTAGAAACAAAATTCTGGACTTCAGAAGGATGGTGACTGAAGGCTTTACCATCAGTAGTGGGTGGAAGGAGAGGGATACAATTAATGGACCAGAGTCTGAATAGCGGAGCGTACGTGGTGGACAGGGGGGCTAGAGAAGATTTCTGGGGCTAGGATGTAGTGAGGCTATGATTGAATCTAAGGGTGAGAATCTGATGCCCTGGGAGGGTAGGGAGCCAGCAGACATTGGCAAGGACATGGGTACAGATGTGCAGGATAAAACGTTGACCACAAACTTCACCACTAATAGATTTATACCCATCGTAGTAATTTACATCTAAAAATCCATATTTATGATTACTTCTGATGCAGGACTGTTTCTACTAAAGTGTTTTAATTACAAATTGCAAGTAATATGTAAAATGAAGCATTAGCTCCTAAACCAAGGCATACATTATCACCTGTTTTTACAGTATTTACTTAAAATATCAAAATGTTGCACTTAAGAGTGTGTATTCTGGGAGCTTTCAAAAATGCAATAAATTGTCACAATGTTCAGTAGGAAATTGTATTAATTCTTTATTCAACATAAAATAGAGTATGCGTTTTGAATTTAAAATAAACATGAAAAGGGGTCAGATTGATTCATGAAAATTGTATTAATGGCAGAGCAAGCTGACTGGATTGAATGGTTTTTTCCCTCTAAATTCTTTAAGTTCTGAAAATGATCAGTCCTCAAAGGGCTGAATTACATTGATGTCTGCCCAAAGTGTAAAAGATAGATTTGTGCTGGATTTGTACCAATGTTGCCATTAGAACATGAGAATTGCATCTCAACTCTGAGGAGTGCAAGTCCCTATCCCTTTTCCTCCACTTGGCTCCCTGTGTTCAAAGATGTTCTAATCTATTCCTAAATTACCGTGGCGCTCTTTTCCCCCCCCCCCCACCCCACCCCACCCATCCCAGCAAATGTCTTTCCTTTTGCTCGGTGTCCATCAGTGCTTTGACATATTCATTTTTTAAGAAATTGTTGAGGTCTTAAATGAAGCTACATTTTCTCATTTTTCTGTTTTGTTATAAAATGCAGTTTGCTTTCCACTCTTGTGTTTTAAGCAACATTTTGAGCTATGTTTTAAGTGAATTTCATGCAGCTGACAGCAAATAAATATTAGTTTAGACCGGCATCATGATGTCAGCATGTAGACTTTGTGCTTTGACATTGCAAAGTGCTGTTTTTTTTTTTGAGAGAACAATGCACTTGGACTATCCCCTGTGACCTGGCTTTCAGGGCGAAAGAGCCTTCAGTGTACAATGTCATTGGTTCATCCTTTGCCGACAGGTTTATGGCTGTCTGTCATTGGGAGAGGGACTTGGTGTCCACTGCACTAACTCCAAGCCTCCAGTGAGTTTGTGTTCAAAGCCTTGGAGTGATGGTCAGAACAAGTCTGTTACATTGAGTGTTTCTTAAGTGAAAGAAGAAATAACTAAAGGCTATTTTGGTGGATTAATAAGTTTTAACCAGAGAAACCTAATCTATGTTTTAGGATCTGTAAATGCAGGATCGCCTATCCTGCATTACCCTTGAAAGGGTTTGTCTGCAGTGATTTATTTTTTGCTGTCAGGCTCTTAAGTTATACTTACCTGTTTTTGTTTTCTTTTAGGAACATTAGATCTGTTTCAGTTTTCTTTAACACTAGAACACAGTGCAAAATTCTGGATCAACAAACACATGGGATAAACGGGATACTTTAAAAGTTGAAGTATGGACTTTTTCCCCATAAATGAGAAATACTGAAGCATTCGTAAGTAATAGAGCCACAGGTGAATTGTGTAGATTCTACCTTGGATATAGGACAAATTCCATGCTGAATGTCTAAAATTCCAGCATTCTGGTAATGCTGCAGTGTAGTTTTATTATTGTCAGTGCATTTAGAGGCAGCTTTCATTTTTCTCCAGAGGAATTTGACTATGACATTGCCAATCCTATGAACAGTTACTGAAGATCAAAATTAGGCATGTTTTTGAGGGCCGTAAACATTAAAAACCCACTGGTACTGTTGGTTATCGCCCTGAACTTTAACGTGTCAGTTTGGGTTCAGGTCCAGTCCACAATGATGGGATTAAAATGTATTTTCTCTGTTGGTCTTAAAGGAAAATATTTTCCATTCTCTAACATGAAAATTCTTCTTCCTGAAGATAAACTAAATTGTGGTTTTGATGCCAATAATGGAGATGTATTCCCCACTTCAATTCTGCAGTTGTCAGTTTGCCAGGTAAAGAAGCTTTTTCCTGTTATTAGTAAGGCTGCAAAGTAGGCCTTGCTGAAGTACATGTTAAATTATAATTTTGCAACCACATTGCTAGAAATAGAATCTAGCTCTGACAAATAGTTAAAGGTATTTTTGAAGGTGTGCCTATTGCAGCTCTAAAGATTGGGGCAGTAGTCCCAGTCTCCTTGGGTGAACAAAGTTTTAAAAAGAACGATTGCCTCTGGTATAAATAGGAACAAAGTCTGTCCAGTAGGTTCGCCCTAATTGTTATCTTGTTTCTGAAATAGTTTCTGTCTTAATGGTGCAGAATTAAATATTTGTGTCCTGGCCTTTTTCATAGTTTTTCCAAGTACAAAATAATTGTGTTCACTGAAGTGTAGGTGGACTATTTATTTAAAAAAATCAGTTAGAATTTGACACTTGTGTTTCAGGTTTGTAATTTTATTTCTGAACCTTTACTTGGTATCATAAGAATTTAATAAGTCCATCTGTATAATTCAAAGTGAGAAAATAACATGCATCTGGTTCCAAGTCTAATTTTTTCCATGGGTTTACAGTTGTCTGCATGTCCTCTGGGAGCAGAGGGACTGTGGAGTAAAATCAATACAACTGTTTAGAATTACAACACTGATAACTAACTAACTTTAACTGTGTGGTGGATGGAAAATACATTTCTAAAATTCTGAAGATATTTGTGGGAGATATGAAGGAAGGGAATTTCGGATTTTTTATATTAGTTTCTGCCAATCATTGAAGCGGGAATTGAGACCAAAAAGCAGAAATCAGCACTGACTATATAAAATTTACAGTGATTGTAAATATAAACTCCAATATTAATCACATAGTAATAAGTCATATTATGTACCATAGTTACATTATATATGATTCAGTCTGAGAGTGTGCATATTGCAATCTAAATTTTTCTAATTAAAGATAAGCTTCTGATCATCCTACCGATGGAAAACAATTAACTACTCTGATTTACAACAGTGTATAATATTGAAACATTAGAACAGGCAATTTGTTTTGCCTTGTAAAAGATACCCAGAAATACATTCATGGATGTTGTTAGTTAATCGTACCATTGCTCTGTGTATTCTGCCCAGTTCTCAGTGTTACAGAATGTGCATTGTAGCAGCAAATAATCAATGTTCAAAGTGTTACAACATTTTGTTGCTTGCAAAGGATATTTATAACAAAATATTGAATAATTTCATAGAAAGTAGAACATTTTCCAATCTATTTGTTTCCTCCAGGGAGTAGATGAGATTATCTATTGCTAACTAGTAGCCAGTGTTTGCCATTGATCCCCCTGTGAGTTGGTGGTTGAACAGACAAAGAAAAGATAGTTAAATTTTGGAGGCATGCCAAAATTTCTCATATTCCTGCCACTGAGAGAAAAACAATGGCCTGGATTTTACGGTTAGCGGTGAACGAACGGCGCTAGTCGTTCGTTATACTTATGCTTGCTCACAGACATTTTATGGGCTTTTGCACTGGAAGTTGCGGTAATTAGAAATCCAAAACAGCATGGCACCCTCCACAGGGGATCTGGGACCTGTGAACAGGGCAAGCAATGCTGTGTCTCCTTAACCATATCAAATTGAAGAATCCTTACTGAGACACAGGGCTGGATTTTCATTCAGGGGACGTGATGGAGGCGGGACTACAACTTTCGGGGTTGTTGTCCCGCCTCCATCGAGATGTGGCCAATCCACGCGATTTTAACTTGATTGACCTTGTTGAGCCCGCCCAGCGGGCTCAGCAGGCCAATTAAGGGCCACCCGGCAACAGGTGACGTCACAAACTGAAATTTCATGTCAAGAGGGTTTGACAGATGAAATATCAGTGTTTGAAAGCTCTTTTTGAAGCTGTCAAACACTGACAGTCTTACTTCTAACATGAGTCCTTCTCCAGAGACTCGGTTAGAAATCTCTCCTGCACAGAAAGCTGAAGGCTGTCACTTTTGACAGTTCGCAGCCATTCTGCTTTCTGTACCGGTGAGATGAGGGACTCCCGGAACCTAAAGGAAGGAAAGGTAATTTAAACTTCTTTAAACACTTTAGACACACCAAACACACTTACCTTTGCACTCATGCACACATCATTCACCTGAACACCGACATCTTGACCCCTCCAAGTCCTTCAACCCGACGGCCCGCCTCCTCTAACTTGGCGTGGTTTGGAGCCGTCGGGAATCCCACACTTCAACCGTAAATAGGGATTAGGCTAAAAACTGTCTGTTAACTACCTGTTAACAGGCAGTTAACTGGCACTAATCCCCTTCCCGCCTCGGGGAGGCGGGCCCCAATACGGGGTGTGTACCCGCCTCCTTTGAAACTGGCATGGAGGCGGGTTAGGGGTGGGATGGTGTCGGGACCCCCTGATTTCGGGATTTTAACCGCCTCCCACCTCCACGGCCCAATGAAAATCCTGCCCACAGTGTCTGAACCAGGAAGTGTAAGTTAGAATATTTAATTCATTGCCAAATCATGTACAGAAAGCAAAATAAAGAGATGGAAAGTAAGGTGGGATTAAGAGAGATATAAAAGAGACAAAGAAAAAGTAAAACAAAAATTATTTAAATTTAATTTAAAAAAATCTCCACCAATAATTACAATCTAAAGGAATGAGACTTCATACTTGTAAAAGTTAATTTTCAGTGCCAGAGAGGCTGTTTTGCATTAATTAAGACTTCTCACACCATTAAAAATTCACTTAGACTGGAATGGACAAGCCCTAACTTTTTCTGGTGTGTTTAGTGAGTATCTATCACGTAAGTACCCAAATTCACGCTGCTGCAATGTCAAGGCTCTCGGCGAGATACCAGTATAGCACAGCTTCTGGAGGAGCAGGGCAATTCGGACAGCAACTTCCTGATTTCTGCGTTTAACTGCGTATGTGCGGTCGCCGGAAGTTGCTGTTCGATTTACTCTTTAATAACAGTGAGCGCTGATAGCCTCAGTTTACTTCTACTGCAAAATCCGGGCCATTGGTTTTACATTTGTATTTTGATTCTGCTGATATGTAAGGTGGGATTGAACTACAAGTTCTGTGCTTCCACTTAGACTGACTAGTATAAATGGAGATTTTTTTCAAGAATTTATTGGATCTGATAAAGAACCAAAATGAGCTCTTTCCCCAAGAAGCTGTTGAGGCGAGGTCAATGGAAAATTGGCAAGTAGATGGAGTTAAGATACAGATCAGCCATGGTTTAATTGATTGGTGGAACAAACTCGAGGGGCTGAATGGCCTGCTATTCTACATTCCTAAAAGGTGAATCCAGTAAATAAAAGTTGTTATTCATGGAATGTATGCAAGATATTTTTCTAGATCAGTATGTTGAGGAATCAACTAGGGAACAGGCTATTTTAGATCTAGTATTGTGCAATGAGAAAGGGTTAATTAATAACCTTGTAGTAAAAGGGCCTTTAGGAAAGAGTGACTATAATATGATAGAATTTTATATTGAGTTTGAAAGTGATTCAGTTAAATCCGAAACTAGGGTCTTGAATCTAAACAAAGCAAACTACGTAGGTATGAGGGGCGAGTTGGCTGCGGTGGATTGGGAAACTACATTAAAAGGTAGACAAGCAATGGTTAGCATTTAAAGAATTAATACATAATTTACAACAAATATACATTCTTTAAGGCACAAAAACCCCACAGGAAAAGTGGTCCAACCGTGGCTGACAAGAGAAGTTAAAGATAGTATTAGATCAAAGGAAGAGGCTTATAATGTCACCAAAAAGAGTAGTAAGTCTGAGGATTGGGAGGATTTTAGAATTCAGCAAAGAAGGACCAAGAAATTGATAAAGAAAGGGAAAATAGAATATGAGAGTAAACTAGCGAGAGACATAAAAACAGACTCTGTAAAAGCTTCTATAGGTATGTAAAAAGGAAAAGATTAGCAAAAGTAAATGTGGGTTCCTTACAGGTTGAGATAGGAGAAATTATAAAGGGGAATAAGGAAATAGCAGAGAAATTAAACAAATACTTTGTGTCTGTCTTCACGGAAGAAGGCGCAAAAAATTTCCCAGAAATAGTGGAGAACCAAGGCTCTTGTGAGAATGAGAAACTGAAAGAAATTGGTAGTAGTAAAAAAAAAAGTACTATCAAATCAAAATCAAATCAACTTTTATTGTCATTGTTAGTGCACAAGTGCAGTACAACGAAATGTAGGCTTGCGGCTCCCGAGAGTGTACATTTAGATTAAGACATTTAAACATTCAACATACATTTGGCTTGTAGTATATTAACATATAAACAAAACCATAATAAAGTGCATTGGCAGATGTGCAGGCTTTAGAGTTTTTGTGGAGTTCAGTAGGATGACAGCCCTGGGAAAGAAGCTGTTCCTGAATCTGGTCGTACGGGTGCGAATGCATCTGTAGCGTCTCCCAGATGGCAGGAGGGCGAACAGACTGTGGCTGGGGTGGGTAGGGTCTTTGATGATGGACCGTGACCTCCGTAGACAGCGTTTCTGGTATATGTGCTCTATGGTCGGTAGCCGGGTGCCGGTAATGCGTTGGGCAGTTTTGACTACCCGCTGCAGGGCTTTCCGGTCATAGTAGCTACAGCTGCCATACCATACTGTGATACAGTTTGTCAGGATGCTCTCTATTGTGCAACGGTAAAAGTTAGAGAGGATCAGGGGTGACAGGTTACATCCCTTCAGCCTCCTTAAGAAATATAGGCGCTGCTGGGCCTTCTTCACCAGAGAGGAGGTATTGAGGGACCATGATGTGGTGTGGACTCCGAGGAACTTAAAGCTGTCCACCCTTTCCACCACAGCCCCATTGATGTGGATGGGGGTGTGACTTCCGCCTTTAGACTTCCTGAAGTCCACAATGATTTCTTTGGTTTTCTTGATGTTAAGGGCCAGGTTGTTATCGGCGCACCACTGCACGAGATGCTGGACCTCCTCCCTGTAGAGAAATTAATGGGACTGAAAGCTGATAAATCCCCAAGACCTGATGGCCTACATCCTAGGGTTTTGAAAGAGGTGGCTATAGCGATAGTGGATGCATTGGTTGTCATTTTCCAAAATTCCATAGATTCTGGAACGGTTGCTACGGATTGGAAGGAAGCAAATGTAACCCCACTATTTAAGAAAGGAGGGAGAGAGAAAACGGGGAACTACAGACCAGTTAGCCTGACATCAGTAGTAGGGAAAATGCTAGAATATATTATTAAGGACGTGGTAACAAGGCACTTAGAAAATCATAATAGGATTGGGCAGAGTCAACACGGATTTATGAAAGGGAAATCGTGTTGGATGAATCTGTTGGAGTTTGTTGAGGTTGTAACTAGCAGAATAGATGAGGGGGAACCAGTGGATGTGGTGTATTTGGATTTTCAGAAGGCATTCGATAAGGTGCAGAAAACAGTAGGAATAAATGGGTCATTTTTGGGTTGGCAGGCTGTAACCAGTGGGGTACTGCATGGATCAGTGCTTGGGCCTCAGCTATTCACAATCTACATCAATGATTTGGATGAGGGGACCAAATGTAATATATCCAAGTTTGCTGGTATTACAAAGCTGGGTGGAATGTAAGTTGTGAGGATGATGCAAGGGGGCTTCAAGTGCATCTAAATAGGTTAAGTGAGTGGGCAAGAACATGGCAAATGGAATATAATGTGGAGAAATGTGAAGTTAATCCACTTTGGTAGGAAAAATCGAAAAGCAGAGTATTTTTTAAATGGTGTGAGATTGGGAAATGTTGGTGTTCAGTGAGACATGGGTGTCCTTGTACACGAATCAGTGAAAGTTAACATGCAGGTAAAGCAAGCAATTAGGAAAGCAAATGGTATGTTGGCCTTTATTATAAGAGGATTTGAGTATAAGAGTAAAGATGTCTTACTGCAATTATATAGGGCCCTGGTGAGACCACGCCTGGAGTATTGTATACAGTTTTGGTGGTCTCACCTAAGGAAGGATATACTTGCCATAGGGGAAGTGCAACGAAGATTCACCAGACTGGTTTGTGGGATGGGTGGATTGTCCTATGAGGGGAGATTGAGTAGACTAGGCCTATATTCTCTAGAGTTTAGAAGAATGAGAGGTGATCTTATTGAAACATACAAAATTCTTACAGGGCTTGACTGGGTAGATGCAGGGAGGATGTTTCCCCTAGCTGGGGAGTCTCAGAATAAGGGGTTGACCATTTAGGACTGAGATGATGAGAAATTTCTTCACTCAGAGGGGGTGAATCTTTGGAATTCACTACCCCAGAGGGCTGTGGAGGCTCAGTCGTTGAGTACATTCAAGACAAAGATCGCTAGATTTTTGAATATTAAGGGAATCGAGGGATATGGGGATAGTGCAGGAAAGTGGAGATGAGATAGAAGATCAGCCATGACCTTATTGAATGGCGGAGCAGGCTCGAAGGTCCAAATGGCCTACTCCTGCTCCTAGTTCTTATGTTCTTATGTAATACTTGGGTCCATCCATGAGAGAAATATCGAGTCTCCGACGTGTATTCTCTATCTCACTTGTGTGGAGAAAAGAATTTGTGTTTCCATAAATATTGCATCACAGTATTAAGACATCTTCAATTGATGTAAATCAACAATTGAATATCTAGCAGACAAACATACTCTCACTCATTAAGTGAGCATAACTCACTAGGTTCTTAATCTGTTTCTATTAAACAGTGCTAGTTCCGGGTAATCTATTATAGATTAAGTTGTAAAATTGTAGCCATTATATCATAGAAACATAGAAGATAGGAGCAGGAGTAGGCCATTCGGCCCCTCGAGCCTGCTCTGCCATTCAATGAGATCATGGTTGATCATCCAAATTCAGTACCCTGTTCCTGCCTTCTCCCCATATCCCTTGATCCCTTTAACCTTAAGAAATATATCCAACTCCTTCTTGAATATATTAAATGAACTGGCCTCTACTACCTTCTGTGGTAGAGAATTCCACAGGTTCACCACTCTCTGGGTGAAGAAATTCCTCCTCATCTCAGTCCTAAATGGCTTACCCCTTATCCTTAGACTATGACCCCTGGTTCTGGACTCCCCGGCCATCGGAAACATCCTACCTGCATCTAGTCTGTCCAGGCCTGACAGAATTTTATAGGTTTCAATGAGATCCCCTCTCAATCTTCTGAATTCCAGTGAGTATAAGCCCAATTGACACAATCTCTCCTCATACGTCATTCCTGCCATCCCAGGTATCAGCCTGGTGAATCTTCGCTGCACTCCTTCCATGGCAAGAACGTCCTTCCTCAGATAAGGCGACCAAAACTGCACACAATACTCAAGGTGCGGTCTCACCAAGACCCTGTCCAACTGCAGCAAGACATCCTTGTTCCTGTACTCGAACCCTCTTGCTACGAAGGCCAACATACCATTTGCCTTCTTAACCGCCTGCTGCACCTGCATGCTTACCTTCAGCGACTGGTGCACAAGAACACCCAGGTCTCTTTGCACTTCCCCTTCTCCCAATCTATTGCCATTCAAATAATAATCTGCCTTCCTGTTTTTGCCACCAAAGTGGATAACCTCACATTTATCCACGTTATATTGCATTTGCCATGCTTCTGCCCAATCACCCAACCTGTCCAAATCGTACTGGAGTTTCACGACATCCTCCTCACAGCATACCCTCCCACCCAGCTTTGTGTTATCTGCAAATTTGGAGATATTACATCCAATTCCCTCGTCCAGATCATTAATATATATTGTGAACAGCTGGGGTCCTAGGACCGATCCTTGCGGTACCCCACTAGTCACTGCCTGCCACTCGGAAAACGACCCGTTTATTCCAACTCTTTGCTTTCTATCCGCCAACCAGTTCTCTAGCCAAGTCAATACCTTGCCCCCAATCCCATGTGCCGTAATTTTGCACGCTAATCTCTTATGCGGGACCTTATCGAAAGCCTTCTGAAAGTCCAAATACACCACATCCACTGGTTCTCCCTTATCTATTTTACCAGTTACATCCTCAAAAATTTCCAGTAGATTAGTCAAGCACGCTTTACCTTTTGTAAATCCATGTTGACTTTGTCCGATCCTGTCACTGCTTTCCAAGTGCTCTGCTATTACATCTTTTATAATGGACTCTAGCATTTTCCCCACTACCGATGTCAGGCTTACCGGTCTATAATTCCCCGCTTTTTCTCTACCACCTTTTTTGAATAGTGGGGTAACATTAGCTATCCTCCAATCCATGGGTACTGTTCCAGAGTCTATCGAGTTCTGGAAGATGACCAGCAATGCATCCACTATTTCTAGGGCCACTTCCTTAAGTACCCTAGGATGTAGATTATCAGGCCCTGGGGATTTATCGGCCTTCAGTCCCATCAATTTTCCTAACGCCATTTCCCTATAAATACTGATTTCTTTCAGTTCCACTCTTTCATCAGACCGTATGTTCCCGGCATCTCTGGGAGGTTATTTGTGTCCTCCTTTGTGAAGACAGAACCAAAATATGTATTTAGTTGGTCTGCCATTTCTTTGTTCCCCATTATAAATTCTCCTGATTCTGACTGCAAGGGACCTACGCTCGACTTCACCAATCTTTTTCTCTTCACATATCTGTAGAAGCTTTTACAGTCAGTTTTTATGTTCCCTGCAAGCTTACTCTCATACTCTATTTTCCCCTTCTTAATTAATCCCTTTGTCCTCCTTTGTTGAATCCTAAACTGCTCCCAATCCTCAGGATTATTGCTTTTTCTGGCCAATTTATATGTCCTCTCCTTGGATCTTATGCTATCCCTAATTTCCCTTGTTAGCCATGGTTGAGTCACCTTTTTTGTTTTATTTTTATGCCAAACTGGGATGAACAAATTCTGTAGTTCATCCATTCGGTCTTTGAATGTTTACCATTGCCTATCCACCGTCAACCCTTTGAGCGCCATTCCCCAATCAATCTTACCCAACTTGCGCCTCAGACCATCGTAGTTTCCTTTATTTAAATTTAGGACCCTAGCCTGAGTCAACTACTTCATTCTCCATCTTAATGAAGAATTCGATCATATTGTGATCGCTCCGACCCAAGGGGGCTCGTACAACAAGATTGCTAATTAATCCTTTCTCGTTACATAATACCCAGTCTAAGATGGCCTGATCTCTGGTTGGTTCCTCGACATATTGGTCCAGGAAACCATCCCGTAAACACTCCAGGAATTCCTCCTCCACAGTATTGTTACTCATTTGGTTAGCCCAATCTATATGTAGATTAAAGTCACCCATGATGACTGCTGTGCCCTTATTGCACGCTTCTTTAATTTCCCTTTTAATGCCATCCCCAACCTCCGCCTTACTGTTTGGAGGTCTATATACCACTCCCACTAACGTTTTCTGCCCCTTAGTATTTCTTAATTCTACCCATACAGATTCCACATCATCAGGGCTAATATCCTTCCTTACAATTGTGTTAATCCCTTCTTTAACCAGTAATGCTACCCCACCTCCCTTTCCTTTTTGCCTATCTTTCCTGAATATCGAATACCCCTAAATCATATTCATTTACCTCTATTTGTGCAGCCAATTCATCCAACTTATTACGAATGCTCCTTGCATTAAGACACAAAGCCTTCAGGCTTGTTTTTTTAATGCTCTTAGACCTATTAGAATTATTATTTACTGTGGCCACGTTTGATTTAAACCGTTGATTTCTCTGACTTCCACTTTTGTTTTTCTCCTTCCTATCTTTTGCTTTTATCCTTGTTTCCCTTTCCTCTGTCTCCCTGCTCAGGTTCCCAACCCCCTGCCATTTTAGTTTAAACCCTTCCCCAGAGCACTAGCACCCCCTAGGACATCGGTTCCAGCCCTGCCCAGGTGCAAACCGTCCGGTTTGAACTGGTCCCACCTCCCCCAGAACCGGTTCCAATGTCCCAGGAACTTGAATCCCTCCCCCCCCCCCCCCCCCCCCGCACCATTCCTCTAGCCACGTATTCATATGAAATATCCTTCTATTTCTACTCTGACTAGCACGTGGCACTGGTAGCAATCCTGAGATTACTACCTTTGAGGTCCTATTTTTAAATTTACCTCCTAACTCCCTATATTCCGCTTTTAGGACCTCATCCCGTTTTTTACCTATATCGTTGGTGCCTATGTGCACCACGACAACTGGCTGTTCACCCTCCCCTTCCAAAATGTTCTGCAGCTGCTCTGAGACATCCTTGACCCTTGCACCAGGGAGGCAACACACCATCCTGGAGTCTCGTTTGCGGCCGCAGAAATGCGTATCTATTCCCCTTACAATAGAATCCCCTATTACTATAGCTCTCCCGCTCTTTTTCCTCCCGTCTTGTGCAGCAGAGCCACCCCTGGTGCCAGGAAGTTGGCTGCTGCTGCCTTCCTCTGATAAGCCATCCCCCCCCATCAGTATCCAAAGCGGTATATCTGTTTGAGAGGGGGATGTCCACAGAGGACCCCTGCACTACCTGCCTGCGCCTACTACTCTGTCTGTTGGTCACCCCTTCCCTTTCTGCCTGTCCAACCTTTGCCTGCGGTGTGACCAACCGCTCCAACGTGTTATCCACGAATTCCTCAGCATCGCGAATGGTCCAGTATGAATCCAATCGCAGCTCCAGCGCCGCAATGCGGTCTGCCAGTAGCTGCAGCTGGACCCACTTCCCGCACACATGGTTGTCAGGGACACAGGAAGTGTCCCTGAGTTCCCACATAGCGCAGGAGGTGCATGCCATGAGGCCGAGCTCTCCTGCCATGACTTACCCTTTAACTAATTGAAATTAAATTAAATCAAATCAATCCCACTAATTACACTACAGTTAAATGATATACTTAAGGGGCCTGGTTTACCAACAGTCCCCGCTACACCACAGAGACCTTAAACTATAAACCACAGAGGTAAAGTTTAAAAAGAGAGAAATACTCACCAACCAATCACTTACCTGCTTCTTGGTGACGTCACACGTTGATTACTTTTTACTTCCCTCCCTCTGAGCTCGGAGACTGGTACGCCTCTCGAGCCTCGCTGCCGCTTTTATTTACTTTACCTCTGGTATCAATAATTGAAGGGAAGATTCTGCTGCTGATGTTACTCGTAACAATCACAGCCAGCATAAAATATTTTCAAGCCAACAGGTCAAAATTAGGTGAGAACTAGACGGGACTACCACCTGGGGAATTGTGCCCCAGTATGGGAGTTGATGTCTTCAAATTACAAACTTAGATTACAGGAGAGGAAGGAGAAAATTGGGACGGAAAAATCTGTACAAATTGTGTCCATTTAAATTTTTTTAAATGATTTACGATGGCTATATTACCTCATGGTTAAGTGATAAATTTCTTGAGCTTCACTTGTAAGCGCTTTTTACAAAACCTTTGTTGTAAGCATTGAGAATTTGTGTTTCCTGAACTTTACTTGGGAATTATGTTTTGGCCCATTGTCGTGGGATTTTCACTGTTGTGAAACAGTTCTTATTCTTGGATTATTGTATAATATTTGTGTGGAGATATAAATTTAAATCTATTTCTACCAATTCAACAGTACAGAGCATATTCAGCTAACAAGTTACAAAAATACAGATTAAAATGATTTCAACAGGAAACATAATGCAGGTATTAGTAATGTATTATGTTGGTATCAGTGAGATATGCTATCTCAGTACTGTATTGCATTATCGATATATATAAATCGGTACGTCTGTCATTCTGTCTGTCATTCTGTCTGTCATTCTGTCTGTCATTCTGTCTGTCATTCTGTCTGTCATTCTGTCTGTCATTCTGTCTGTCATTCTGTCTGTCATTCTGTCTGTCATTCTGTCTGTCAGTCTGTCTGTCAGTCTGTCTGTCAGTCTGTCTGTCAGTCTGTCTGTCAGTCTGTCTGTCAGTCTGTCTGTCAGTCTGTCTGTCTGTCTGTCTGTCATCGCCTGTGCGTCTGGCGGGCTATGCGCTCAAAAGTTACAGGGCGTACCTACGCGCGCGTTACCTCCAAAGAAAGCTTACGCTCCCGAGACGGTTTTAAGCGTATTTACGTTTCGGCCGGGCTAAAATCGCGCCTGCGGTATTCCAAAAACCTTCAACATTCCGCTCATTAGCATCTCATTATCCGCTCATTAGCGACAGAGTGACCTCGAGGTCGACCAATCGTACGGCGGCTTGCTGCCGCGTGCGGCCAGGCCCTCCTACGGTCGAGTGACGGGACGATAGACCAATCCTACGCTTTGGTGACCTGACGGTCGACCAATCGGTGCGTGTGTGGGCGGGCCTTATCGTTCTGAACCGAGGTGAGTCGCCGCCATCTTGCTTCCATTCTTTTTCCTGCTTTCTGCGTCTTTCTTTTCAAATATACATTTCCAGCAAAATAAAATTCAATTTATTAAATTCTTTTAAAATAAATCACTCATTTGTAAATATTTTATCTAACCTGAACATTCTTTTTCCTAC
>NC_141000.1:80439081-80485466 GCF_052327205.1 Somniosus microcephalus
CTCGCTCGCCACCCCACCAGTCGCTCGCTCGCCACCCCCCAGTCGGCGTCGTGTCTTTGGGCTGTCCGCGCAGCTCCCCCCAGGTCGCTCGCTCGCCACCACCCCATGTCGCGTCGCTCTCGCACCACCTCCCCAGTCGCTCGCTCGCCACCCCCCCAGTCGCTCGCTCGCCACCACCCCAGTCGCTCGCTCGCCACCACCCCCCAGTCCGCTCGCTTCGGGCTCGTCGCCACCCCCCAGTCGCTCCGTCGCCACCTCCCCCAGTCGCTCGCTCGCCACCCCCCCAGTCGCTCGCTCGCTCGCCACCCCCCAGTCGCTCGCTCGCCACCCCCCCAGTCGCTCGCTCGCCACCCCCCCAGTCGCTCGCATCGCCACCCCCACAGTCGCTCGCGTCGCCACCCCCCAGTCGCTCGCTCGCCACCCCCCAGTCGCTCGCTCGCCACCCCCCAGTCGCTCGCTCGCCACCCCCCAGTCGCTCGCTCGCCACCCCCCAGTCGCTCGCTTCGCCACCCAGCCCCCAGTCGCTCGCATCGCCACCCCCCAGTCGCTCGCTTCGCCACCCCCCAGTCGCTCGCTTCGCCCACCCCCCAGTCGCTCGCTCGCCACCCCCCAGTCGCTCGCTCGCCACCCCCCAGTCGCTCGCTTCGCACCCCCAGTCGCTCGCTCGCCACCCCCCAGTCGCTCGCATCGCCACCCCCCAGTCGCTCGCTCGCCACCCCCCAGATCGCGTCGCTCGCCACCCCCCAGTCGCTCGCTCGCCACCCCCCAGGTCGCTCGCTCGCCACCCCCCAGTCGCGTCGCTCGCCACCCCCCAGTCGCTCGCTCCGCCACCCCCCCAGTCGCTCGCTCGCCACCCCCCAGTCGCTCGCTCGCCACCCCCCAGTCGCTCGCTCGCCACCCCCCCAGTCGCTCGCTCGCCACCCCCGCCCCAGTCGCTTCGCTCGCCACCCCCCCAGTCGCTCGCTCGCCACCCCCCAGTCGCTCGCTTCGCCACCCCCAGTCGCTCTGCTCGCCACCCCCAGTCGCTCGCTTCGCCACCCCCCAGTCGCTCGCTCGCCACCCCCCAGTCGCTCGCTCGCCACCCCCCAGTCGCTCGCGCGCTCGCCACCCCCCAGTCGCTCGCTCGCCACCTCCCCAGTCGCTCGCTCGCCACCCCCCAGTCGCTCGCGTCGCCACCGCGCCCCAGTCGCTTCGCTTCGCCACCCCCCCCAGTCGCTCGCTCGCCACCCCCCAGTCGCTCGCTCGCCGACCCCCAGTCGCTCGCTCGCCACCCCCCAGTCGCTCGCTCGCCACCCCCCAGTCGCTCGCTCGCCACCCCCCAGTCGCTCGCTCGCCACCCCCCAGTCGCTCGCTCGCCACCGCCCCAGTCGCTCGCTCGCCACCCCCCAGTCGCTCGCTCGCCACCCCCCAGTCGCTCGCTCGCCACCCCCCAGTCGCTTCGCTCGCCACCCCCCAGTCGCTCGCTCGCACACCCCCCCAGTCGCTCGCTCGCCACCCCCCCAGTCGCTCGCTCGCTCGCACCCCCAGTCGCTCGCTCGCCACCCCCCAGTCGCTCGCGTCGCCACCCCCCAGTCGCTCGCTCGCCACCGCCGCCCCAGTCGCTCGCTCGCCACCCCCCAGTCGCTCGCTCGCCACCCCCCAGTCGCTCGCTCGCCACCCCCCCTCGCTCGCTCGCCACCCCCCAGTCGCTCGCTTCGCCACCCCCCAGTCGCTCGCTTCGCCACCCCCCAGTCGCTCGCATCGCCACCCCCCCAGTCGCTCGCTTCGCCACCACCCCCCAGTCGCTCGCTCGCCACCCCTCCAGTCGCTCGCTCGCCACCCCCCAGTCGCTCGCTCGCCACCCCCCAGTCGCTCGCTCGCCACCCCCCCAGTCGCTCGCGTCGCCACCCCCCAGTCGCTCGCTCGCTCGCCACCCCCCAGTCGCTCGCTCGCCACCCCCGTCGCTCGCTCGCCACCACCCCAGTCGCTCGCTTCGCCACCCCCCAGTCGCTCGCTCGCCACCCCCCAGTCGCTCGTCGCACAGTCGCTCGCTCGCACCCCAGTCGCTCGCTTCGCCACCCCCCAGTCGCTCGCTCGCCACCCCCAGTCGCTTCGCTTCGCCACCCCCCAGTCGCTCGCTCGCCTCCGTCCGCCCCCAGTCGCTCGCTCGCCACCCCCCCAGTCGCTCGCTCGCCACCCCCCAGTCGCTCGCTCGCACCCCCCAGTCGCTCGCCCCCCCCCCCAGTCGCTGGCTCGCCACCCCCCCCCCAGTCGCTGGCTCGCCACCCCCCCCCAGTCGCTGGCTCGCCACCCCCCCCCCAGTCGCTGGCTCGCCACCCCCCCCCAGTCGCTGGCTCGCCACCCCCCCCCCAGTCGCTGGCTCGCCACCCCCCCCCAGTCGCTGGCTCGCCACCCCAACCCCCCCCCCCCCCCCCCCAGTCGCTCTCTCTCTCTCTCTTCCAACAACAACATGCCCTCGAAAAAGCCTCGGCACCGCCGGGCACTTCAGCTAGTCAGGTCATATTTCGCTTCTGGAGAAGTATTCAATTGCTGGCAGTGAGGTAGCCTATATTTTGATAACCATTGCCAAATTGTACTAAAATTTGTAATTCTTTTGGAATATTTTGGTCCAACTGCTGCTTTTGTTCTTCTGACCCGTCTATCTGTGCCACTGAAATAACAGTCAGATCTGATAATACATGCCTGTCATTCTGTGGTCTCTCGTGACAATTCTGCCTGTTTCATTGATTAGTGTGAAGCACCCGAGCCAATGCTCCTCCCTGTTTATAACTTCTGTAAATCCACTATTAGAGCTGCTCAATGCCACTATATTGAAAAGAAATGCCAGCTGCTGTCGTCCTCCCCCTCCAACCACTGCTCCTTCCTGTCACTTGCCGCAGCTACCTCAAGTAACTTCTAATGATTCTCCTTTCCATGAATCTTTTGTTCTGATGGCACAGTTGTTAGCTTTCTTAAAGAGAAATCTGGTCGTCTTGGTTCACTTTCTCTTTCCATTTAAATCTCTATGATCTTGTTATAAATTGCTACCTTTAGTTGCACTATTAGGACAAGCATCAAGTTAGGTTTTGGCCAGGTATGTTCTCTGGTCTCCAATAGATATCTGTTCCTAAAAGGTATACATCAAATGATATACCTGTGAACATACCCCTGTCCTATGTCGGCTCTTCAGTTCCTTACTTTCAATCTATCTTTCCTTCTTGGAAATGTGTTCCTGCTCACTTATTATAATCGGTGTTTAGCAATTTCCTTCAGATTGCAATTTTTTCCAGTCCCCTCGTATATAGTGGTTAAATCACCATCTCTCAGTGCTCCTCAATGAGGTATTAAATATCCTTTTCAATTCTTCAGATATGTAGTTTCTTTGCATCTCTCAAGTGTAACCAACAGCTACTGCCTTTTGCCCTTAATGGCTCCACAGTGTTGACATCTTTGACTTCATTAACTTTACTGGAATTCCTACATCTTCTCCATTTCCAAAGGCAGCCTCCGAGAAACTTTGCTTCCTTTAGCGTGCCAAACAATTATTTTCTCTTAACAACTGTTAATTCTGTTTAAACTCTAAGGTTGTCCCAGACTTGAATACTGCTCCCATATCTGGGGATACTCTTCTAACATTTCTTTTGCAACCATGGGCAGTCTGCAGTAAATGGTTTGTTTCAGGTGATCCCTCTTACTCACTATCAGATCCTCTGCTGTATTTCTGTGTTTTATCAGTACTGCTATGGTCATTGCTCTTTTAAACTCCCCGCTGTTCATTGTAAGCTCTAAATATGTTTTCTTATATGCTCTTCTTTCTCGTTATACCAGCACTTTGTTAATGTCAAGACTCATTGCACAATCTCTTACTCTAACATTCTTTTCCAGGACTTAAAAACTGATGAAATCCTTACTTCCCAAGTCTATCTGTTTCTTCTCCAATCTTCAGACCTCTAAAAACCAAACTTGGTGTCACCTAATTACTATCAAATTTACATTGCTGCTGTTTTGGACCACCTCCATTATTTTTCAAATACCGTAGAAGAAATGGGGAAGGGTGGAAAAACTGAATTATCAGTTGGCTATGAAATAATCTTGTTGACATTGAGTAATACCTATAGTAAGCATTAACAGTTGCAACGTGAAAAAAACACAGCTAAGCTTTTTTAAAGAAAATCAATAAAGGTTACGCTGTGGCGGTACCATTGGTTGTCCCTTACATTGAGATATACATAATTCCCTTTAACTTACCTTACTGTATGTGTCTGTTACTATACTCAGGCTTCTCTCCCGTACTCTGCGTCATGACGTCAGAGCTCGGAACCTTCCAACAGTAGAGCTCGGAACCCTCTGGCAGTTGAGCTCGGAACCTGCTAGCAGTTGAGCTCGGAAACTTCTAGTCAGTCCTCATGGCGTCCCCGCTAGGGAAAGACCTACACCACGGTGCTCCTACAGTCAGCCATCTTACCTGCTACCTTACCTGTTGTATTTAACCTGTTCCTGTAAATAAACAACTTATTTATAGTTCGTCGAATTCGAACTCGATTATTTAGTGGCGATGCACACGAATCGCTACATTGGTGACCCAACGACGTGAATATGGGAGCTCATCAATTCCAACACGACAATTGGTGAACCCGTATCCGTGAACGATTTTCACGGTAGCAACGCGCGCCTTAACCTCGTCTTCCCACAAGACGACCGACTAACAACCACGGAACAGCAACCGCCTAACACCGATTCCTCCAAAGGCGACCCCGTCTTTGCGAACGTATTCGCAAGGTAAGCGCAGTCTGGAGCAGATCCCGTTTGACACGGACAAAACTCAACCGGACCCCGTTTTTTTGTGAGCAGTTTTCACAAAAGAAGCACGCCATGGAAGCACCAGCCGTTTTGCTGTCGCTACCGCAATCCAGGGAGCCACAGTCTCCCTCGTGCTTTATAAAGGTAGAAGCTCCGTTCGACGAGAACATTGATGCGGCGCCGACCACGCACTTGCTTACGGTCCCCGTACTCGTCTTTCCTACTGCCACACGGATCGTCCGCCTCTACGTCCAAAGCAACAGCAAGTATACATCTTTCCAAGCGCGGGGTACAGCATGTTCGGGCCCACAAAATCGGAGCACGCCCTGTGGGGATACCACGAGGACTCACCCCCATGAAACACGAAGACGCACTCCTCGTGCACGAGGACCTATCCCTCGTGAAAAACGAAGCATCCTTCCCCACCGCCGACGCACCAGCCCGTCATCCTGCTGGTTGTGTTACCTACTACACGTTTCGGCGTGAATGAAAAGCGTTGCCGCCCTCACGGCTGTGTTCTCGTAAATCTACAACAATTACAAGTGTTGCCGCCCTCCAGGCAGAGTTGACCCCTCCTGAAAGCAACAACAACCCGGACCGTTGCCGCCCTTTCTCCAGTTTTCCCTTTTATAAACGCAAACCTCTACTGACGCTGCACACATCGAGGACGGGTCCAACGGGCATCCGGCGGCCGCGATCAGCCACGTGAAAGTTGCTGGCCTCACCGATCACTGATCAACGCAGCAACTCTTCACCCTCTGTTGTGTTCACGTCGTAGCACTATGGCACGCACCATTCTGCGTGTTCCAGCCTCCTGAAGGTTTTGCTCACCTGTCGGCAAGTTCACCGACCTCGCCTGTCAAGTCCTTCTGGATCGCTCGTTTGGCGTTCCTGCAGAGTTCATCAGAACAAGGACGTATTTCAACAGCAACGGAGCCATCGCCCGCGTCCGCCCAACCTGCCCGTCACTCTGACCAGGCCTGCTGTTTGGCACGTCTCCATGGTCCTTCGCTTGACGGATACGTTTTATTCGCCACGACGCGCGTAAGGATCCGCTCACGAGCAGCATCTTCAGGCCTCGCCTACCAAGTCGAGACAGCATGACTGCCGTGACCACCAGCTCGTCAGACCATCTCATCCTTGGACTTTCGTTAAAGCGAATTCTGGGGGGGCCTATGTGGCGGTACCACCGGCTGTCCCTTACATTGAGATACATAATTCTCTTTAACTTACCTTACTGTATGTGTCTGTTACTATACTCGGGCTTCTCTCCTGTACTCTGCGTGATGACGTCATGACGTCAGAGCTCGGAACCTTCCAACAGTTGAGCTCGGAACCTGCTGGCAGTTGAGCTCGGAAACTTCTAGTCAGTCCTCATGGCGTCCCCGCTGGGGAAAGACCTACACCACGGTGCTCCTACAGTCAGCCATCTTACCTGCTACCTTACCTGTTGTATTTAACCTGTTCCTATAAATAAACAACTTATTTATAGTTCGTCGAAGTCGAACTCGATTATTTAGTGGCGATGCACACGAATTGCTACAACGCGAAGGAAAAAATACAAGAGTATCAGTATTTTAAAGGAACCTCGTAGAGTATTCTCACATGTAGCCATATGGTAAGAGTTGATTTTTTTCTCCCTCTTTCTCCCAGTCATAGTTGTTCATTTTGGGTTTTATGCATACAAATTATCTGTTTCTTCAGTCTTTGCTGACCTCTTTGTCAAAAACTGATGACTGTATCAATCACTTGTGAACTTAGAAAAATGGCACTTCAACTAAAAAAATAAGAACCACTACGCCTACATGGCTGTTTTACTTAATCCAGATCCCATCCATGGGAAGACAGCCATCCGTGGCTAAGTAAAGAAATTAAGGATAGTATTCGACTAAAAACAAGGGCATATAAGGTAGCCAAATCTAGTGGGAGGATAGAGGATTGGGAAAACTTTAAAAGACAGCAAAAAATAACAAAAAGATTGATTAAGAAAGGGAAGATAGATTATGAAAGTAAATTAGCAAAAAATATAAAAACAGATAGTAAGAGTTTTTATAGTTATATAAAAAGAAAAAGGGTGGCTAAAGTAAATGTTGATCCCTTAGAGGATGAGACCGGGAAATTAATGGTGGGAAATATGGAGATGGCAAAAACACTGAATGAATATTTTGTATCAGTCTTTACAGTAGAAGACACTAAGAATATCCCAACACTGGACAAACAGGGGGCTATAGGGGGGGAGGAGCTAAACATGATCAAAATCACTAAGGCAGTGGTACTCAGTAAAATAATGGGACTCAAGGCGGATAAATCACCTGGACCGGATGGCTTACATCCTAGGGTCTTGAGGGAAGTGGCGGTAGGGATTGTGGATGCATTAGTAATAATTTTCCAAAACTCCCTGGACTCAGCAAAGCTCCCGGCAGACTGGAAAACTGCTAATGTAACACCCTTATTTAAAAAGGGCAGTAGACAGAAGGCTGGAAACTATAGACCGGTTAGCCTAACATCTGTGGTAGGTAAAATGTTGGAGTCCATTATTAAGGAGACAGTAACAGGACATTTGGATAATCATAATTTAATAGGACAAAGTCAGCATGGTTTTATGAAGGGGAAGTCATGTTTGACAAATTTGCTGGAGTTCTTTGAGGAAGTAACATATAGGGTGGATAAAGGGGAACCAGTGGACGTAGTGTATTTAGACTTCCAAAAGGCATTTGACAAGGTGCCACACAAAAGATTATTGCTTAAGATAAAAAATCACGGAATTGGGGGTAATATTCTGGCATGGATAGAGGATTGGCTATCTAACAGAAGGCAGAGAGTTGGGATAAATGGTTCATTCTCAGACTGGCAATCAGTAACTAGTGGTGTTCCGCAGGGGTCAGTGCTGGGTCCACAACTCTTTACAATCTATATTAACGATTTGGAGGAGGGGACCGAGTGCAACATATCAAAGTTTGCAGATGATACTAAGATGGGAGGGAAAGTAGTGAGTGAGGAGGACATAAAAAACCTGCAAGGGGACATAGACAGGCTAAGTAAGTGGGCAGAGATTTGGCAGATGGAATACAATACTGGAAAGTGTGAGGTTATGCACTTTGGCAGGAAAAATTGTAGAGCAAGTTATTATCTTAATGGCAAGAAACTGGAAAGTACTGAAGTACAAAGGGATCTGGGGGTCCTGGTGCACGAAACTCAAAAGGTTAGTATGCAGGTGCAGCAAGTGATTAAGAAGGCCAATGGAATGTTGGCTTTCATTGCTAGGGGGATAGAATATAAAAATAGGGAGGTATTGCTTCAGTTGTACAAGGTATTGGTGAGACCGCACCTGGAATACTGCATACAGTTTTGGTGTCCATACTTCAGAAAAGACATACTTGCTCTCGAGTCAGTACAAAGAAGGTTCACTCGGTTAATCCCGGGGATGAGGGGATGGACATATGAGGAGAGGTTGAGTAGATTGGGACTCTACTCATTGGAGTTCAGAAGAATGAGAGGCGATCTTATTGAAACATATAAGATTGTGAAGGGGTTGGATCGGGTGGATGCGGGGAGGATGTTCCCGATGATGGGTGAAACTAGAACTAGGGGGCATAGTCTTAGAATAAGGGGCTGCTCTTTCAAAACTGAGATGAGGAGGAACTACTTCACTGAGGGTGGTAGGCCCATGGAATATGCTGCCCCAAAAAGCTGTAGAAGCTACATCATTACATAAATTTAAAACAGAAATAGACAGTTTCCTAGAAGTAAAGGGAATTAAGGGTTACGGGGAGCGGGCAGGAATTTGGACATGAGTCTAGGTTCGGATTGGTCATGGCCCTGTGGGTAGCGGAGCGGGCCCAGGGGCCGTGTAGCCTGATCCTGCTCCTATTTCGTGTGTCTAATTCTGTTAGATTCAGGAGATGGTTCTGTGATAGTAGATTGGCGGTTAGGATCAGGTCAGCCATGATCTTTTTGAATGGCGGAGCGGGCTCGAGGGGCCGATTGGCCTACTCCTGCTCCTATTTTTTATGTTCTTTAAACTACCATTCCCTCCCCCCCAATCCCATTTAACCCAAGACTGATATTTTGGATCATAACATAACAATTAGGAACAGGAGTAGGCCATATGGCCCCTCGAGCCCATTCCGCCATTCAATAAGATCGTGGCAGATCTTTGACCTCAACTCAGATCAAATCAGTCTCGATAAACTAACAAGGTTTGAATATTAATTGCTTACTTAATGTACGTAGGGCAAACTATAGGCTGACCTGATAATTAACTTCATCATGGGTGAGTTATAGTTAGTTCAACAAATGGGCTATAAATTGTAGCTCTTGATTCTCGCTCATATATTCTGTATGTGCCAAAAAATTAAGTTAGATGCAAAAAAAAATAAGTATGAACTGCAGCACCCACGGATTGTTGACTAGTTCCAGTAAATATTATGATACGATAACTTTAAAATATGAAAAAGTACTTTATAGCTCGTGTTGACATCAAGTGGTAAATTGGCAGCTGATGGCCTGGTGCCGCAGTGATTAGGTAGCAGCTTTCCTTTGCTCTAATTCTAGAGTTTACAAGTATGAAAAGTGCAGCTGGAGAATACAGTTCTGTGACCTCTTGACACCATCAGAGTTTGCACAAGCTTCATTCTGGTGTTTAGTATCATACTGAATAAATCTGGTGGTCTTGCTTTGTAGCAGTAACCAAATCTTACTGGATGAGCCAACTAATTGAATCTTATTCACCGTTTCATCTGTGAATTTTAACTCTTGCCTCATTACAGTCACTGATGTTATCATCTCTGGTACATTGTCCAGATAAAGAAACTTCCCAGTGAAGATACTGATACAGTATCACTGTAATTACCGCACAGTCACCATGGCCAGTGATGATGTTTGATTTATTATCATGGCATTGTCTTCTAGGGTCTCAGTTCAGTTTTTGCACCTCCTTTGCCTCCATCACAGCATTGAATACACCTCAAAAATAATTTCTTGGTTATGAAGCACTATGGGGCGTCCCGAGGATGTGATAAGGTATCATATAAATGTAAGTTCCACTTCTATTTTTTTCTTCCTCTCTCTAAGTTTACAATTTGAGCTTTATTCTATCTATCCTGTACATGGACAGGACCTCAGAAAATGTATGTGTTGGTCCCTATCTTGTATTGGCATGTCAGACAGAACAGTGAAGTTTCAAATCAGATTGCTTATGTCATTCCTGTATCAGTTGATTTGATTTAATAGGGACATGATGGATAGTTTTTGCATCATTACTGTAATGTTGTATTGAGTTGCCAACATTTACAGGCAGTATATTAATTCAGAATTTCTGTAAATAACTAAAGGTGTTTTGAATTGTAGTGTACATGTTACTTCTACTGAGATCAACATTATCATGTTGATTGCCCTTTTTAGTTGGGATGTTGTGATCATGTACAAGACATGGTACTACCTAGTGGTTTGTCTTACTACCCATTTTGTATACATTGACATTTTCAGGTTTTTCCTCCCATAATAGTTTGATCTTGTATATGTATTATGGAAGGAACCATGCATATGTAGGAATGTGTTATAACCATGTCATCTTGTTATATGTTGCTAGGTATCGGGTCCTGTATATTAAGTAAAAGAAAGAGAGAGACTTTCATTTTATGTATTGCCTTTCACAGTCTCAAGATGACCCAAAGCGCTTTACAGCCAATGAATAACTTTTGAAGTGTTGTCACTGTTATAATGTAGGAAACATGGCTGCAAATTTGCGCATAGCAAAGTCCCACATACAGCGATGTGATAATGACTAGTTAATCTGTTTTTAAGGTGTTGGTTCAGGGATAAATATTGGCCAGGACACCGGGAAGATCTCCCCAGCTTTTCTTTGAAATAGCACCGTAGGATCTTGTATATCCACCTGAGAGGGCAGACGGTTTAACGTCTCATCCAAAAGACGGCACCACTATTCAATTCAATTCAAATTGCTTTATTGGCATGACAAGGTACATCTTATGTTGCCAAAGCACCGAAAAAAAACATTTATGGTTGAACACATAAACGCAGATCTATCCATACAGTATATAAACAGATATATCCCTGTGTGTATAAATATACACTCATATAATATGTATATACTCTTTTCTTAGATTTAATGGTTGTCCCTCTGCTTATGGCAAGCTGTAACGTAGTTTGCCGCTAAAGTTACGCAATTTCTCTGTTCCCCTAATAGGTATGGGAGTTTTTGGTCGTCATTCAAATTTTTGAATTCAGGGCATATTTTTATGAATTTTGGGTAGAAATTCCCCCTTATGCCCTGATATTTTCCACAAGCTGTGAGGAAGTGCATCTCTGTCTCCACCACTCCCTGACTGCAGTGAGAGCATATCCTGTCCTCTCTTGGCAGCCGGGTCTGTCTGTGTCTGCCTTTTTCGATGGCCAGGCTATGCTCATGAAGTCTGTACATAGTCAAGGTTTTTCTCAATTTGCTATCTTTTACCGTGGTCAGGTATTCAGCCATGTTGTATTGTCTGTTTAGGGCCAAGTAGCAATCGAGTTTGTTTTGGGTTTTTGTTGTTTCTGTCCAATATGTCAGATATTTTTCCTTTTGTTTAGTGACAATTGTGTTGGGTCGAATTCTCTGTGCTACAATGTCACTGTCCTGGGGCTGGTTATTATTAGTAGTGTTAGTAGTTACTTCACTGAGTCCCAGGACTAGTTGACTGAGGGGACTCTTCTTTATGATCCTCTCTTGGCATTTCAGGGCTTCGTAATGATAGCAGTGGAGGTTGCTCATTTTTAGGTGTTTCCAAAATTTGGTGGCTCTTTTTTGGATAGTAATTAGTAGTGGATATTGGCCTAGTTCTGCCCTGCATGCATTGTTTGCGGTTTTCCTCTGAGTCCGGAGGATACTTTTACAGAATTCTGCATGTAGGATCTCAATTGGGTGTTTGTCCCATTTTGCAAATTCTTGTTGTGTTAGCGGTCCCCACACCCCACTGCCATAGAGTGCAATTGGTTCAATTACTGATTTAAAAATTTTGAGCCAAATGCCAATTGGGATTTCTATTTGGATTGATTTTTCAATGGCATAGAAAGCCCTTCTTGCTTTCTCTTTCAGCTCATTCACAGCCAGATGAAAATTTCCTGTAGAACTGATTTTTAAGCCTAAGTATGTGTAGTTTGTGGTTTGTTCAATTTTAGTTGTTCCTAGTGTGAAATTTATTCTGGGTCCCTGATGTCTGGATCTTTGCTGGAACACAAGAACTTTGGTTTTTTGGGGGTTTATTGTCAGGGCCCAGGTCTGACAGAACGACTCTAGCAGATCCAGGTTCTGCTGTAGACCCTCCTCAGTTGGTGAGAGCAGAACCAGGTCATCTGCATAGAGGAGGAATTTAACCTTGGATTCGTATAGGGTGAGGCCGGGTGCTGTAGATTGTTCAAGTAGATTTGCCAATTCATTTATGTAAATATTAAAGAGTGTCGGTGAGATGGGCGAGCCCTGCGCCACACCACGCCCCTGTGAGAAGTATTTTGTTTGTTTGTCTCCAATTTTAACTGCACATTTATTGTTTGTATACATTGATTTAATTACATCATATGTTTTTCCCCCTACACCACTTTCAATAAGTTTCAAGAATAGACCGTCGTGCCAAATAGAATCGAAAGCCTTCTGGAAATCTATAAAGCAGGCAAAAATTTTGCTTTTGTTTTGGTGAACGTGTCTGTCAATTAGGGTGTGTGGGGTGAAGATATGATCCGATGTTCTATAATTTAGTAAGAATCCAATTTGGCTTTTACTCAAGACATTGTGCTCCTCAAGGAAGTTTATAAGTCTTTTGTTTATGATACTACAGAATACCTTCCCCAGGTTACTGTTTACACAGATGCCTCGATAGTTATTTGGGTCAACTTTGTCTCCACTTTTGTATATGGGCGTTATGAGTCCTTTGTTCCAGATATCAGGGAAGTAACCGACACTCAGAACCAAGTTGAAGAGTTTTAGGATAGCCAATTTCATTTCATCGTCCGTGTGTTTAATCATCTCGCTTAGGATGCCATCTGCACCGCAAGCTTTTCCTGGTTGCAGGTCCTTGAGTTTTTCAAATAGCTCTTTTTCAGTTATTAGGGAGTCTAACGGGTTTTGGTTATCTTTTATGGCCAGTTTGAGCTTTTCCAGTTTTTTACACATTTGATCTTGCTCTGGGCTTAGTGTGTTTTTCTGGTATAATTTTTCAAAATGGTTTTCCCATGTGTCTCCGTTTTGAATGGGCAATTCGTTGTGTTGCTTTTTGTGTAATGTATTCCAGTTGTCCCAGAAACAATTAGAATCAATAGATTCCTCAATGGAGCTGAGTGTATTCTTAATATACTGTTCTTTCTTGGTTCTGAGTGTTTTTGTATTGTGTTAGTGCCTGACAATAAGTAAGGCGTAATTCCTCGTTTTCTGGTTGTCTGTGTTTTTGGTTTGATATTTTTCTGTTTTCCTCATGTTATGGCAATCTGAATCAAACCATTTTTTGTGGTTTTTTGTTTTGGGTTTATTCTTGCGAACTTTCAAGTTTGACATGATGCCAAATTATCAAAAATATTATTTAGGTTATTCACTGCCCAGTTTACGCCTTCTTTATTGTGAGTGTATGTGTTTTCCAGAAAGGTGTCCAAGAGAGCTTGAGTTGATTGATTGCTAATTGCTTTCTGGTATTTTTCCGTGCTGTTTTTTGCCCATCTGTAGGATTTTTTAATGTTGTACAGCTTATTGGGCTGTGTTTCTGTGTTGGTTGTTTCTGTCCTTTTAAGATACGCGGTAATTTGGCTGTGGTCTGACAGTGTTGTTTGTGGTTTGACTGTGAATGCTCTGAAAGAGGATGGGTCCAGATCCGTAATCATATAGTCTATGGTGCTGAAGCCAAGAGGTGAGCAATAGGTGGATCTTCCTAGGGAGTCTCCCATGAACCTACCATTGACAATGTACAGACCCAGGCTTCGACAGAGCTGCAGGAGCTGTTTTCCGTTGGCATTTGTCTGTTTGTCGCAGTTATACCTGTGTGAATGAAAAGGGAGATCAAAGTGGTTATTCCCAAATATGTAATTATTCCCCTGATTACTGGTGAAGTCTGGTTCTTTGCCAGTTCTTGAGTTGAGGTCACCACAGATCAACACGTTCCCCTGGGCCTGGAATTGGTTAATCTCCCTCTCAATGTTGGAGAAGGTGTCCTCTTTGAAGTACGGGGATTCTATCGGGGGGATATAGAGTGCGCAAATGAAAACATCTTGCATGCTAGAGATGATGTCCCTCTTAATCTTGAGCCATAAGTGGTTTTCGCCCTTTTTAATAAATTTAATGTAATTCCTAAGCTCTGCTTTAAACCAAATCAGTATGCCTCCAGAGTCTCTGCCCTGGGTTACTCCTGGCAGTTTATTGGAGGGGACCACCAGCTCTGTGTACCCATGGGGACAGCCAGTGTGCCCTTCTCCTATACACCAGGTTTCCTGCAAAAAGATAATGTCCAGATCTTTAATTTCATCTAGGAACTCTGGGGTCCTACTCTTCATGCCAAGCACAGAAGAGCGTAGACCTTGGATATTCCAGGTTGAGATATATAAGGATTTCATGCTAAGATTGATCTTTTACTGTGATAGGTTAAAATATGATAAATAGTGATATGTGTTTGTCGTGTTTAAATGAGGAAAAAATAACATTTCAAGTGTCTATATAAATGCTGAGAATAATTAGTTGCAACTCTTTCTAACAACTGGTCCTTATGTTTCCTGATCCATAAGGCGGGAGTAGATGCTGCTGAGCGTCTGCATTGTGTCTCTTAATGGATTGTCTCTGCCTGTAGTATTGCGTACGTCCTGAGCCCCTCTCCCTCTGCCTGGCTGGGGGTGGTCCTGCTCCCCTGTAGGGCAGGAGTGGTGTAGGTCCGACATTGGTGTTGTACGTGGGGATCCTCTCTGGTCCTGGTTAGTGTGGTGGCGGTCTAACAGTGAAGAACTCCCTCCATACGGCACTGAAGTATATATTTTAATAGATAAAAGCTCTGTATTGCCTACATTTTCTTCAGTAATAGTAATCACAAGAATTTTGGCCTTGATGAACAAGCAGATTTATTTTTTTATAATAAGCCTTTACTAGACAAAGATGACTATAATTACCAAGATGTATAGTTTTATATTTTTAGAAAATGATGCTGGGCAGCCTAGTAGCAAGGGACTTGTACCTGTGTCACGACCAACTGTCTCCTTAAATTCCTTTCCCCTTCCCGCCTCCACCCTCCCCTCCAACAAGTACAAGGAGCTCATGGACTGTTTTGTCACTAAGATTGAGAGCATCTGCTCACTGCCTCCCTCCCTTCCCCAGTTCACCAAGCCAAACTTCCCCAACCCTGAACTCGCATCTTTCTCTCGTTTCTCTCCAATCTCTCCTCATTCCCTCTCCGACCCACCTCCTGCTCTCTCGACCCTATTCCCACTAAAGTGCTGACCACCTCGGTGACATCAACCGAAAGCATCACGTCAGGTTCCACGTGTACGCTGACGACACCCAGCTCTACCTCACCACCGCCTCTCTTGACCCCTCCACTGCCTCTCTGTTCTCTGGCTGCTTGTCTGACATCCAGTACTGGATGAGCAGAAATTTACTCCAGTTAAACATTGGGAAGACCAAAGTCATTATTTTCTGCCCCCGCCACAAACTCCGATCCCTAGACACAGATTCCATCCCCCTCCCTGGCCACTGTCTCGGACTGAAACAGGCTTTTTTTTATTAGTTCATAGGATGTGGGCATCGCTGGCAAGGCCAGCATTTATTGCCCATCCCTAATTGCCCCTGAGGAGGTGGTGGTGAGCTGCCGCCTTGAACCGCTGCAGTCTGTGTGGTGAAGGTACTCCCATAGTGCATTTAGGTAGGGAGTTCCAGGATTTTTGACCCAGCGACGATGAAGGATCGGCGATATACTTCCAAGTCAGGATGGTGTGTGTCCTATTTGACCCTGAGCTAAGTTTCCAAACCAATATGCTCTCCATCACAAAGGCCGTCTACTTCCACCTTCGTAACATCGCTTGTCTCCTCCCCTGTCTCAGGTCATCTGCTGCTGAAACCCTCATCCATGCTTTTGTTACCTCCAATCTTGGCTATTCCAATGCTCTCTTGGCCAGCCCCTCATCTTCCACCCTCCATAAACATGAGCTCATTCAAAACTGTGCTGCCTGTATTCTAATCTGCACTTAGTTCGCTTCAGCAATGACAATCATGTCTTCAGTCGTCTAGGCCCCAAGTTCTGGAATTCTCCCCCTAAACCTCTGTCTCAATACCTCTCCTCCTTAAAACTTACCTCTTTGACCAAGCTTTAGTCACCTGTCCTAATATTTTGTTCTTTGGCTCGTTGTCAGTTTTTGTCTTATGCTCTTGTGTGGTGCCTTGGGACTTTTTTTTATGTTAGAGGTGCTATATAAATGCAAGTTGTTGTTGTCATCTAATGACAACCAGTGATTGCCTGTCTTTGCAGGGAGGTATGAAAAGTAAACTCTTAACTTGTGTAAGTGGGATGTGTGGCCAAAATGGAGTGCACATATTTTTCTGCTACTAAAGGGAAACTCTGGCCTAGAAATTCAGTGGGCTGCGCCACCAGTTAGCGCCCAAAGAGGGCACTTAGTGGCTTTAGCGCCACTGGCCACACCTCCCGCGATATTTAGTGGGGCGCTAATGGCGGCGTTAGCCTGTAGCGCTGCGCCGCCACCGATGACATCATCGTTGTGCGCAGCGCCCCGCTCCTGCCCCGATCACCATATTTGGTCACGCCCGCCTCTTTAACGCCGGTCGCAAATCGCGACCGGTTCACAGGGCCTACCTGTGACGGTAGTGGCGCAAGTTAAGGTGGAGGTGCGGGGCGGCCGCCTGCCAGCACCTCCGTCCCCGGCCTCCTGAACCCCCCCCCCCCCCCGCGGCATTGCCGGCTGTTTCCCGAGAGCCCAGCACTTCTCCTTGGTGCCGGGCTCATTTGCCGGCACCCGCGAGCGGGGATCGCACTGTTGCAGGCACCTCCCCCTTAACAGTGGGAGGAAGGCCTGCAGTACCGCAGCGTGTGGCGCTGTGGCCCTTAGCGCGGTGATATTCAGTGTGAGCGCCCCAAGCGGGGCGCGGGGAGCCTCGAGTAGCGGCCCGCTTCCGTTTGGGGCGCTGAAACTGAATATCGGGATGGCGCAAGTGGCTCCGCTCGCAGCGGTAATTCCGGCGCCCAGGCGAGCTTGGCGCCCCAAACGGGGCCCAACTGAATTTCTAGGCCTGTGGGTTTCTGTTTGTGTCACATACCTGTCTGTCCTACAATTAAACCATTGGATATGTTTAAGGGAGGAGGCAATTTAGGGATATGGTGGGTAAGGATAATAAAGTGGAAGTTTGTTGGACATGTCCTGTTCCAAAAATGATCTATAATCAATAGATTGTTGGTGAGCCACATTTGTGTTTTAGCTACCATAGCTTTGTTTAAAAGATTTAGAGAAAACAATGAAAGGGGACTCCATGTCTGAGGATTTTGGTTATCAGGAAATACTAGCAAAGCTGCTGAATTTGTTTACATTAACAAAAAAATTGAAAGGGGAGGGCATGATCCAAGTTTTGAAAATACCGAGTTGCTTAAATTATATAGATGCAAGTTTTTTTACAACCCATATCCAGATTGGTCAAGCACATTGGTGTGTACAATGAAAGTGCCGAATTGCCTGCATGTACTTGGAGTAGAGAATGCAGGGGCTCCAAAGAGAAAATTACTGTTGCAGAGCAATGTTCTATATAATCAGTAGTCTACTTTTAGTCTGTAATCTACTTTATTGGAAAAGGTTAATATACCATAACATCATATGATGCAATGAATAGTTTACTTGAATCTCTCTGGCATGTTGGGTGAAAACTCTGATTACTGTTTTAGGTACTTTCATTACATAGAATTTATTAGAATATGCAGCACAGAAACAGGCCATTCGGCCCAACCAGTCTGTGCTGGTGTTTATACTCCACACGTCCCCCTCTCATTCCATCTACCTTACTTCAGCCTTTTAACATCTCTTTTCTTTCCACTTTTTCTCATGTACTTGCCTAGTTTCTTTTTGAAAGCATTCAAGCTTTTTTCCCCAACCACTTCCTATGGCAGTGAGTTCCACATTCTAACCACTCTTTGAGAAAAGAAATTTCACCTTATTCCCTACTGGATTTATTAGTTACTATCTTGCATTGATGGCCCCTAGTTTTGGATTCTCCCACAAGTGAAAACATGCTCTCCACATCTACCCTGTCTAATCCATTCATAATTTTAAAGACCTCTATCAGGTCACTTCTAAGTCTTTTTTTTTTAAAGACTGGAAAACTGCTAATGTAACACCCTTATTTAAAAAGGGCAGTAGACAGAAGGCTGGAAACTATAGCCTAACATCTGTGGTAGGTAAAATGTTGGAGTCCATTATTAAGGAGACAGTAACAGGACATTTGGATAATCCTAATTTAATAGGACAAAGTCAGCATGGTTTTATGAAGGGGAAGTCATGTTTGACAAATTTGCTGGAGTTCTTTGAGGAAGTAACATATAGGGTGGATAAAGGGGAACCAGTGGACGTAGTGTATTTAGACTTCCAAAAGGCATTTGACAAGGTGCCACACAAGATTATTGCTTAAGATAAAAAATCACGGGATTGGGGGTAATATTCTGGCATGGATAGAGGATTGGCTATCTAACAGAAGGGAGAGAGTTGGGATAAATGGTTCATTCTCAGACTGGCAATCAGTAACTAGTGGTGTTCCGCAGGGGTCAGTGCTGGGTCCCCAACTCTTTACAATCTATATTAACGATTTGGAGGAGGGGACCGAGTGCAACATATCAAAGTTTGCAGATGATACTAAGATGGGAGGGAAAGTAGTGAGTGAGGAGGACATAAAAAACCTGCAAGGGGACATAGACAGGCTAAGTAAGTGGGCAGAGATTTGGCAGATGGAATACAATACTGGAAAGTGTGAGGTTATGCACTTTGGCAGGAAAAATCGTAGAGCAAGTTATTATCTTAATGGCAAGAAACTGGAAAGTACTGAAGTACAAAGGGATCTGGGGGTCCTGGTGCACGAAACTCAAAAGGTTAGTATGCAGGTGCAGCAAGTGATTAAGAAGGCCAATGGAATGTTGGCTTTCATTGCTAGGGGGATAGAATATAAAAATAGGGAGGTATTGCTTCAGTTGTACAAGGTATTGGTGAGACCGCACCTGGAATACGGCATACAGTTTTGGTGTCCATACTTAAGAAAAGACATACTTGCTCTCGAGTCAGTACAAAGAAGGTTCACTCGGTTAATCCCGGGGATGAGGGGATGGACATATGAGGAGAGGTTGAGTAGATTGGGACTCTACTCATTGGAGTTCAGAAGAATGAGAGGCGATCTTATTGAAACATATAAGATTGTGAAGGGGTTTGATCGGGTGGATGCGGGGAGGATGTTCCCGATGATGGGTGAAACTAGAACAAGGGGGCATAGTCTTAGAATAAGGGGCTGCTCTTTCAAAACTGAGATGAGGAGGAACTACTTCACTGAGGGTGGTAGGTCCATGGAATATGCTGCCCCAAAAAGCTGTAGAAGCTACATCATTACATAAATTTAAAACAGAAATAGACAGTTTCCTAGAAGTAAAGGGAATTAAGGGTTACGGGGAGTGGGCAGGAATTTGGACATGAATCTAGGTTCGGATCGGTCATGGCCCTGTGGGTAGCGGAGCGGGCCCAGGGGCCGTGTAGCCTGATCCTGCTCCTATTTCGTGTGTCTAATTCTGTTAGATTCAGGAGATGGTTCTGTGATAGTAGATTGGCGGTTAGGATCAGATCAGCCATGATCTTATTGAATGGCGGAGCAGGCTCGAGGGGCCGATTGGCCTACTCCTGCTCCTATTTCTTATGTTCTTATGTAGAAAAGCCTCAACCTGTTCAATCGTTGCCAATAGCTATAATCTCTCAGTTCTGGTAACATCCTTCAAATTTTTTTTTGCACATTCTCCAATGCTTCTATGTCATTTTTATTGTATGGAGACCAGAACTGTGCACAGTACGAGTCCTGACGAAGGGTTTCGACCTGAAACATTGACTCTATTTCTCTCTCCATGGATGTTGCCTGACCTGCTGAGTTTTTGCAGCATTTTCTGACTTTTTAAAAAAATGTTGGAGAACAAAACAAAGATTGGGCTCTCGCATGGGGAAAAGGCAAACTTGAAATAAAGATTAACACGCTTAAGTTTCTTAAACATTTACATTTTTGTTAAAATGGATAAATTTGACACTCTACCAAATGAAAATTAGTTTTTCAGGGTCATAACCTTTGTTTAGCAATCAATGTGCTGTTAAAACCCCAGTTACACCTAATCCCTTTGGGTCTAACTTTTAATGGGGTATTTAACAGCGTAATTACCACGGAAGAGCCAAAGTTTTTCAGTTTCCATGATTTGACAGATTAGAATGATTGCTGACTATGGGGGGGGTGGGAGTGGGGTGAAGAGGAGACACAGCACAGCCAGTGTCGGAGCAGTGAATGATAGACCGCAATTTCTGGATTTCTGCGTTAGGATGCGCATGCGCTACATCTTGAAGTTGCGGTCAGTGTCCAAGGCGACCGTCTTCAGGACTGCATTCCGGGCCGTAGTGTTGAAGGTTGATGTGGTACACAATTCCATGGATGGCATTAATGATGCTGATTGTTTGACTTTATCCTTTATTGGGTGAAAAGAATTGAGTCAGCTTTGCCTCCCTCTTTAGCAGTCCCTCCTGTAGAGGAAGCGCAAGTATAATTTTCATTTGGAGATTGTGACCAAAAGGAGTTCTATTGAAATTCAAATGATAAAGTCTATATTGTCTATTTGAGTTGTAGCTGATCACCTTAAATTTGGCTACCCTAAATTATTTTGCACATGTTAAGGATACACCTTGCTGTCTGGTATGCAGAATGTCATTTCAAATGCATTGTTCCTATGTAAATACATTGTGATTGTAAAACAAGTAGAACCACTTAACACTGAGTGCTTGCTTTGTCCTGAGATCAATCAAATTAAGGTAAAGTGGTTTCTAGCAAGCTTTGGCCTTAACTCAGTGGTAGTACTCTCGCCTCTGAGTCAAAATATCATGGGTTCAAGCTCCATTCCGGAGAATTGAGCACATAATTTAGATTGATCCAGGAGTATTACATTGTCAGATGAGATGTCAAAACGTGGTCGTATTTGCTCTCCAGATAGACATAAAAGGTCCAATAACCGTATTTGAAGAGCTGGGGAGTTCACCTGGTGTCCTGGCCAATATTCATCCTTCAGTGAACACTACAAAAACAAATTATCTGGTCATTTATCTCATTACTGTTTGTGAGACCTTGCTATGCACAAATTAGTTATTGCATCTCCCTACATTGCAACAGTGACTACGCTGCAAAAAAAGTAATTCATTGGCTGTGAAGCACTTTCTTTGTAATGTCTTATGCAAGTCTTTCTTTGTAATGTCTTAAGCTTGTGAACAGTGCTAAATAACTGCAAGTTTCTTTCTTCCTTATATACAAATACAGTGAACTGAGGTTTTACACTTATGCAGTTCAGGAAACCATCAAGCTAATTTGATAGTTATGGAAGATGCTCTTTGTTTAACTTTGTCCCAGTTTTCAGGCAGCATGCTCTCAAATTGCCGGTTCTTCACGTACCACTGCACTGCAGTCTGTGTGTATTGAGGCCCCATGGTGGGTAGTAGGGTTGCCAACTCTGGTTAAATGTATTCCTAGTGGTTTCATCACATGAGCTCCCATCTCCAACCTTCCTGCCCCGATGCTCCTGCTATCTGTTGTCTAACACCTCAATCCTCACTGCTTTGCCATGCCAATTGGAAAGCAGAGTCTTGATTAGTTGATGGAACAATTCATGACAGTCAGTCTTTCCCCCCTATTTTTATAACTAATGAATGGAAGTGTTCAAAGAAAAGAAAAAAAAACACCCAATTTCTTTAATGCCCCTATGATTTTTCTCCTGGGCTGCTTGCAGCAGCGTTCTGAAGATTAATCTTTTAATTCCTTGAGACTCCAGGACAATCCATGTATATATTTGTATCGTAGATGATTACTCAGGATTCCAATTATTAAGAATAGTGAAGTGTCTGGCCTCTTTGTATTCCAAGGGGAATAAGTTAGAAATTCTGTAACCAAGTGAAATCCACCACATTAACTTTATTCTATTGTTTAACTTGTATTTTCAGTAAACGCTCTTGATAGTTTATGGCCTAAGTTACACAAGCTGGTAGTGTCTACATTCTCCTGTTTGCCCCTGAGCTGAGCTTCTGACTGCAAACTATACACAGTACTCCAGGTGTGGTCTCACCAAAGCCCTAATATAATTGCAGCAAGACTGCCTTACTTTTATACTCCAACCCCCTTTGCAATAAAGGCTAACATACCATTTGCTTTCCTAATTGCTTGCTGTACCTGCATGGTAACTATCTGTGATTGTGTACAAGGACCCCTAAATCCCCCTCAATACCAACATTTACCAGTCTGTCACCTTTTTATTAAAAAAAAAAAAAAAAATTCTGCTTTTCCATTCTTCCTACCAATGTGGATAATTTCACACTTCCCGAAATTATACTTCATCTGACACCTTCTTTCCCAGTCACTTAACCGATCTATATCCCTTTGCAGCCTCTTTATGTCCTCCTCACTTCACTCTCTTTAAAACTTACCTCTTAAACCAAGCTTTTGGTCACACCTCCTCAATGCACAGATATGTTTTCTACATTAATGGTGCTGCATAAAATGGCTGCTGTTATCTGAAGATTACGAGAGGGCTCATGTCTGTTCAAGAGGCTAATTAGTGTGTTGAGGGTATTCTATTCTACCTCTGGGAAAGCAGAATACTGCAGATACTGGAAATCTGAAATAAAAACAGAAAATGCCGGAAATACTCAGGTCAGGCAGCATCTGTGGAGAGAGAAACAGAGTTCATGGGGGTGATTTTGCCAATGGGGGCGCGTTGGAGGCAGGACTGCTGCTTGTCGGGTTTTAGTCCCGCCTCCGTCGACTTGTGGCCAACCCATGCTATTTTCCCTTGATCTTGTTGAATTGTCATCATTTGACAGCTTTGCGAAGCTGTCAAACACTGACATTCTCTGTTGTTTGGTGAGTTCTTGTACTCAAGACTCACCAAACCTATTTCCTGAGCAGAAAGCAGATGGCTGTTACATCGGAGAATGTAGCAGCCATTCTGTCATCTCTGCTGTGGAGATGCCGGAGCCTCCGGATCTCCAACGATTGAAGCCTGCAGGAAGAAACAAAGGTAAGTAAACTTTTTCTAACACTTTTCACTCACCTCACATACTTACCTCTCCACACTTGCACCCGTCACTCACCTCCACAGCGCACTTTTGGACCCCGCAGACCCACTGTTCGCCTCGCTGACCCTGGCGGGGTCTCCCGACGCCGGGAAGCCTGCACCTCTTGGAAAAATGGTGATCGTTCTCTTGACTGCCTGTTAGCTACCTGTTAACAGGCAGTTAAGTGGCTGTAATCCCCTTCTCACCTCCAGGCGACGGGACCCAGCGTGGGTCGGGTACCTGCCTCCTGCGAAGATGGTACAGGGGCGGGATGGGTACCTGCCCCCAGTTTCTGCCATTTTTCCCGGTAGACCCGCCTCCCGAAGGCTGGCAAAATCGCCCCCAATGTTTCGGGTCGATGATCTTTTTATCAGAACAGCAAAAAGTTAGAGATATAACAGGTTTTAAGCAAGTACAGAGGCAGGGGGAGGGGAGGAAAGAACAAAAGGGACAGTCTGTGATTGGGTGGAAGGCCGGAGTGATTAAATGACAAAAGGGATGATGGTGCTAGGCAAAAATAGGTGGTAATGGGAAAGTAAAGAAACAAAAGATGGGTCTCGGAGTGGGAAATGGGAATAGCAGAATCATTACCAACAGCTGCTGTCCGGAAAAATGCTGAGCAGTGGTCCCATTGCCACCACCTTTTGCCGAGCACCATCATCCCTTTTGTCATTTAATCTCTCCTGCCTTCTACCCTATCACAGACCTTCCCTTTTGTTATTTCCACCCCTCCCCCCTTTCCCTGCCTCTGTTACATCTCTAACTTTTTCCAGTTCTGATGAAAAGTCACTGACTTGAAACATTAACTTTTGTTTCTCTCTCCACAGATGCTGCCTGACCTGCTGAGTATTTCCAGAATTTTCTGTTATTAACTGGTGTATAAAACTCTCCTTTAATTCGTATGGAGCAATGTCTTGCTCATTGGAGTGGTCTTGGAGTGGTCTTTCATGTACAATGTGGTTAAAATATCTGGTGAAAGCCTAAAAGCTTACAAGACCAAGTTTTAAGCTTTGGTCTCTTGAGAGCCCAGTGCCCTAACATTATTACTGCTACAAATATCACTACTGTTAAACTCTTAACTTTGAAATAAATATACATTGTGATACTCAGTTACTGCTTTTCCTCAACTGTATATACTGCAGTAATATCCTCACTGCAGTAAATTACACCTTGGTTAGACTTGTAACATTTAGATTCTGAAATGGTGGTTTGTTACAAACCATTGTTGTACTGTGGAAAGATCTGTTACTGAAAATTTGAAGTCTTCACTCCATTCCCTAGGGAAGAAGAGGAGCAACTTCGAAAGATGATCAGGGCAGATCACGAGAGGGCCCTAGAAGAGGCAAAGGAAAAACTGAAAAAATCCAAAGATCAAATCCGTGCTGAGATTCAGACAGAGAAAAATCGAATGGCACAAGATATGAAAAAAAGAGAAGGCAAACAACTACCACGTGTACCTATCCCAAAACTGGTAGGAATCAATAATGGGGACCCAGGCGATCCAGACACCAGAGAGAAACAAGAGAAGATTAAAGAGGTATGTGAAATGTATGAATAGATAGTATGTTGTTTAAATTGGAATGATGGTAGCTTTTATTTTCTTCCATCGCTTGTGTTTACCTGAGGATGGTAGTGAGGTGGATTGAATAGTGCTTCAGGGTCTGCACAGGCAAGTGTATTATGAATGGTGTCAGCTGTGGCTCAGTTGGTAGCACTCTTACCTCCGAGTCAGAAGGTTGTGGGTTTGCACCCTACTCTAGAGACTTGCGCCATAATCTAGGCATAATCCTGTGCAGTACTGAGGCGCTGGATGGTCGGAGGTGCCATCTGTCTGATGAGCCATTAAACTGAGGCCCCATCTGCCCTCTCAAGCAGATGTAAAAGATCCCACAGCTCTATTCAAAGAAGAGCAGGAGTTCTCCCCAATGTCCTGGCCAATATTTATCCCTCAACCAACATCATAAAATAGATCAATGGGCCAGAATTTACTGTAGCCAGTGACCGTTTGTTAGACTTGCCCATACATTTAATTTCTATGACGGTTTGCGCTGGAAGTTGCTGTAAATTAGAAATTTAAACGGCATGGTGCCTTCTGCTGGGCATCTGGGACCTGTGTAAACCGAGAAAGCAACTGTCTGTCTCCTTAACTAATCAGATTGAAATTTTATTAATGAACAGCGCAGTGTCTAAACCAGGATGTGTAAGTTGAAATAGTGAATTCAGTATCAAATCAGGTTCATAAAGTGAGGAAAAGAAAGGTTGGATTAAGAGAGAAAACTAAGATTGAATTAAGAGGGAAAGCTAAAAGAGAAAGTAAAGAAAAGTGTAATTTAATTTTTTTAAATATCTCCAACAACAAAAAATCTGAAGGAATGAGACTCCACATTTATAAAATTAATTTTCAGTGCGAGAGGTTGGTTGTCAGTAATTGAGACTTATCATGCTGTTAAAAATGGTACTCAAAGGGTTGACGGTGGATAGGTAATGGCAAACATTCAAAGACCGCATGGATGAACTACAGAATTTGTTCATCCCAGTTTGGCATAAAAATAAAACAAAAAAGGTGACTCAACCGTGGCTAACAAGGGAAATTAGGGATAGCATAAGATCCAAGGAGAGGACATATAAATTGGCCAGAAAAAGCAATCATCCTGAGGATTGGGAGCAGTTTAGGATTCAACAAAGGAGGACAAAGGGATTAATTAAGAAGGGGAAAATAGAATATGAGAGTAAGCTTTCAGGGAACATAAAAACTGACTGTAAAAGCTTTTATAGATATGTGAAAAGAAAAAGATTGGTGAAGTCAAGCGTAGGTCCCTTGCAGTCAGAATCAGGGGAATTTATAATGGGGAACAAAGAAATGGCAGACCAACTAAATACATATTTTGGTTCTGTCTTCACAAAGGAGGACACAAATAACCTCCCAGAGATGCCGGGGAACATAGGATCTGATGAAAGGGAGGAATTGAAAGAAATCAGTATTTGTAGGGAAATGGTGTTAGGGAAATTGATGGGATTGAAGGCCGATAAATCCCCAGGGCCTGATAATGTACATCCTAGGGCACTTAAGGAAGTGGCCCTAGAAATAGAAGATGCATTACTGATCATCTTCCAACATTTGATGGAATCTGGAACAGTACCCATGGATTGGAGGGTAGCTAATGTTACATAAGAAGTAGGAGCAGGAGTAGGCCATACGGCCCCTCGGGCCTGCTCCGCCATTCAATAGGATCATGGCTGATCCGAATCTAGACTCACGTCCACTTCCCTGCCCTCTCCCCGTAACCCCTAATTCCCTTATCTGCTAGGAAACTGTCTATCTCCATTTTAAATTTATTTAATGTTGCAGCTTCCACAGCTCTCTGGGGTAGCAAATTCCATAGATTTACTACCCTCTGAGTGAAGAAGTTTCTCCTCATCTCAGTTTTGAAAGAGCAGCCACTTATTCTTAGATTATGCCCCCTAGTTCTAGTCTCACCCATCAGTGGAAACATCCTCACCGCATCCACCCGATCAAGCCCCCTCACAATCTTATATGTTTCGATAAGATCGCCTCTCATTCTTCTGAACTCCAATGAGCAGAGGCCCAACCTACTCAACCTTTCCTCATACGTCAACCCCCTCATCTCCGGAATCAACCGAGTGAACCTTCTCTGAACCGCCTCGAGAGCAAGTATATCTTTTCTTAAATATGGAAACCAAAACTGCACGCAGTATTCCAGGTGTGGCCTCACCAATACCCTGTATAACTGCAGCAAGACTTCCCTGTTTTTATACTCCATCCCCCTCGCAATAAAAGCCAAGATTCCATTGGCCTTCCTAATCACCTGCTGCGCCTGCATACTAACTTTTTGTGTTTCATGCACCAGGACCCCCAGATCCCTTTATACTGTAGCACTTTGCAGTTTCTCTCCATTTAGATAATAACTTGCTCTTTGATTTTTTTCTGCCAAAGTGCATAACCTCACACTTTCCAACATTATATTGCATCTGCCAAATCTCTGCCCACTCACTTAGCCTGTCTATCCTTTTGCAGGTTTTTTATGTCCTCCTCACTCACTGCTTTCCCTCCCATCTTTGTATCGTCAGCAAACTTGGATATGTTGCCCTCGGTCCCTTCCTCCAAATCGTTAATATAGATTGTAAAGAGTTGGGGTCCCAGCACTGACTCCTGCGGAACACCACTAGTTACTGATTGCCAGCCCGAGAGTGAACCATTTATCCCAACTCTTTGTTTTCTGTTAGATAGCCAATCTTCCACCCATGCCAGTATATTACCCCCAATCCTGTGATTTCTTATCTTGATCAGTAATCTTTGTGTGGAACCTTGTCAAATGCCTTTTGGAAGTCCAAATACACTACATCCACTGGTTCCCCTTTACCCACCCTGTATGTCACATCCTCAAAGATGTAACTATTTAAAAAAGGTGGTAGAGAGAAAACGGGGAATTACAGACTGGTAAGCCTGACATCGGTAGTGGGGAAAATGCTAGAGTCCATTATAAAAGATGTAATAGCTGAGCACTTGGAAAACAGTGACAGGATCGGACAAAGTCAACATAGATTCACAAAAGGTAAATCGTGCTTGACTAATCTACTGGAATTTTTTGAGGATGTAACTGGTAAAATAGATAAGGGAGAACTAGTGGATGTGGTGTATCTGGACTTTCAGAAGGCCTTCGATAAGGTCCCGCATAAGAGATTAGCGTGTAAAGTTAAGGCACATGGGAATGGGGGCAAGGTATTGACTTGGATAGAGAACTGGTTGGCAGACAGAAAGCAGAGAGTTGGAATAAACGGGTCTTTTTCCGAGTGGCAGGCAGTGACTAGTGGGGTACCGCAGGGATCAGTCCTTGGACCCCAGCTATTCACAATATATATTAATGATCTAGACAAGGGAACTAGATGTAATATCTCCAAATTTGCAGACGACACAAAGCTGGGTGGGCATGTGTGCTGTGAGGAGGATGTCGAGAAACTCCAGGATGATTTGGACATGTTGGGTGATTGGGCAGAAACATGGCAGATGCAATATAACGTGGATAAATGTGAGGTTATCCACTTTGGTGGCAAAAACAAGAAGGCAGATTATTATCTAAATGGCAATAGATTGGGAGAAGGGGAAGTGCAACGAGACCTGGGTGTCCTTGTGCACCAGTCGCTGAAGGTAAGCATGCAGGTGCAGCAGGCGGTTAAGAAGGCAAATTGTATGTTGGCCTTTGTAGCGAGAGGGTTTGAGTACAGGAACAAGGATGTCTTGCTGCAGTTGTACAGGGCCTTGGTGAGACCACACCTTGAGTATTGTGTGCAGTTTTGGTCGCCTTATCTGAGGAAGGATGTTCTTGCCATGGAAGGAGTTCAGTGAAGATTCACCAGGCTGATACCTGGGATGGCAGGAATGACGTATGAGGAGAGATTGGGTCGATTGGGCTTGTACTCACTGGAGTTTAGAAGAATGAGAGGTGATCTCATTGAAACTTATAAAATTCTAACAGGACTGGGCAGACTAGATGCAGGAAGGATGTTCCCGATGGTCGGGGAGTCTAGAACCAGGGGACACAGTCTAAGGATAAAGGGTAGGTCATTTAGGACAGGGATGAGGAGGAATTTCTTCACCCAGAGAGTGGTGAACCTGTGGAACTCTCTACCACAGAAGGCGGCGGAGGCCAGTTCATTAAATATATTCAAAAAGGAGTTGGATATATTTCTTAAGGCTAAAGGGATCAAGGGGTATGGGGAGAAAGCAGGGACCGGGTACTGAATTTGGATGATCAGCCATGATCACATTGAATGGCGGAGCAGGCTCGAGGGGCCGAATGGCCTACTCCTGCTCCTATCTTCTATGTTTGACTGAAATGGACAAGCCCTGACTCTGGTGAATTTAGTCCTTCTCTACCATGCAAGTACAGGAACTTCACGCCGTTCAATACATTTGAATGGGGAGCCAGACAGTGAGATGCCTTTGTTGTGCAGTTTATGGAGGAGCAGCGCATCTCGCACATCGACTTCCAGATTTTCGCGTTTAACTACATCTGTGCTCGCCTGAAGGTGCTGTGTGATTCGCGCATAAATAATGGTGAGCGCTGTTAGCCTCACTTATTTTTACAGTAAATTCTGGCCCAATATCATTATTACGTTGCTGTTTGTGGGTCCTTTTAATGAACATTTCATTTGTTGAGAGGTTATTTCTCAATTTACAGTGTTTTTATTCAAAATTCTGTACACACATCTAACAGTCTGACTCATTAACATAATGAATTGACTACACAGCATTGTTAGAAATTTGGTGAAGAGTAATGATTAATATCATTGAAGTTTTGTATGAAATGCTCAGACAGGTGCACAGTACTGGGGGTGAATTGTTATTTTAAAATTAGGCCATTTAAGTATTTTGCCCAATTTTATTCTTAAATGAATCATCTGGAAAAAGACCACTTCATAAAATTCATTTTGTGTACTGTGGCATTACCAGACTTTGCAAAAGATGGAATTTATGATGCATCTATTTGGGAACCAATCTGTACTTAGTGCAGAATTGCACAAAAGCAGTATGTACCCATCCATGCTATGGCTTATTTGGCAAATGCACTGTGCAGCACCGAACCTACGAACCAGACAAGGCAGGTGTCTGGTATGCTGAACTACCGGTAGGAGTGATTCAGTTGGCCTTAGTACCGTAGCTAAATAGGGAAAAAATCAGCCAGAGTATTTTGCTATCAGTGACTCCCACTGGAAAATGCTAATTTGTGGTTATTGGATGAGGCCAGGATTATTTTCAGTTGTGATCTTTTCCCCCTTCTCCCACTCCTCTTCATGATTGAAATGCTCATCCATGAATATTGGCTGATTGGGTGAATTATTGGTGGATGAGTTTGTGTCTTTGTGGGGGAATGAAAGGAAAAACCATAAGGTGCCTGTGGCTAGAATTTGCGGAACTGAGGGAATGATGGGGGACGGGCGCAGCGAGGGTGTTGTATCCGTGTGTTAATGGAGACACGGAATGCAGGAGTTGGTTTAACAGGTGTTTACTGAACAAAGTCTGGAGGTGAACTAAAAGACACAAGACACTATACAGGCTTATATAGCCCGAGTGGTCACTACCGGTATTACAGTACACAGGGGCTCTTAAAGGTACATACACTACAATTCCTCCCCTTCTGGATAATTAGTACATAACATTTTAAGTAATCATTAATTAACATGTTTACCAGAACAATAATCTACACATTTGCTGCAGTTAATCAATTATAAGTCAGTCTCTCTGGAGGCTTCCTGACTCGGTCCAGGTAACGCCTCGGTGGTGTAGTAGTTTTCGGTGGTGTAGTAGGTTCTTTTGGCAAGGTCGATTCGGCTTGAATGCCAGTGTCGGGTTCATCTGGTTCCAGTATCACCGGATCGGAGGTAGATACTATGGGTATCTCTGCTTCATCATTAGGCGTATAGAGTTGTGGTGTAGGTTGTCCCTTTTCGGATAACTCTATGATCTGGTCAGCATGGCGCCTTATTATGCTTTCTCCAATGTCCACGGTATACATCAGCGGTCCTAGTCGTGTGCAAATAGTTCCAGGCTGCCATTTCTCGGTACGGTAGTCCCGGGCCAAAACTTGTTGACCTATCTGGAAGGTTCTAGTTGGCCTTTCATTCATGCCTTGAAATTGCCGGTTCTCTACGTCCCTTCTGATGTTTGGCTTGATCAAATCCAGCTGGCATCTTAGTCTTCTATTGAAAAACATCATGGCGGGAGTTTGGTTTGTAACCACATGTGTTGCATTCCTGTATGCAAACAAGAAGTTATCTACCTTCTGTTGTCAATTTATGTCTTCAAGAAGGCCATAAAGGCCATGGGTAATGAAGGTCTGGACAAACCTTTCAGCTAATCCATTGGTGGCGGGATGGTATGGGGCGGACGTGTAGTGCTTAACCCCATTGTTTTTTTTAAGAACTTCCTGAATTCTTCGGACACAAATTGCGGTCCATTATCAGAACAGATCTGTTCAGGCAGCCCATTCCTGGCAAATATGGTCCTTAATACTGTGATGGTTTTTTCCGTGGTGGTGGAGGACATCTTTATTACCTCCGGCCACTTGGAGTGTGCATCAACCGCGATTAAGAACATTGAGTCCATAAACGGACCAGCAAAGTCGATATGTACCCTTTGCCATGGAGATGAGGGCCACGCCCATGGATGTAGAGGGGCTTGTGGTGGGGCGTTTTGGACCTTCAGGCATCCTAGACAGCTCTTGGTCATTTCTTCGTTGTCTCCATCGATACCTGGCCACCACACAAATGCCCTGGCTAGGTTCTTCATTTTCACTCCACCCAGATGCCTCTCGTGAAGCTCCTTTAGCACTTTATCCTGGAGTTTGGGTGGAATCACCACTCTGGATCCACACATCAAGGTTCCTTGGCACACTGACAGCTGTTCTCTTCTTTGCGAGAATGCTGGCAACAGTGGTTCGCCATGTGCTGGCCATCCCTTCACCGTTAAGAACATAAGAACATAAGAAATAGGAGCAGGAGTAGGCCAATCGGCCCCTCGAGCCTGCTCCGCTATTCAGTAAGATCATGGCTGATCTGATCCTAACCGCCAATCCACTATCACAGAACCATCTCCTGAATCTAACAGAATTAGACACACGAAATAGGAGCAGGATCAGGCTACACGGCCCCTGGGCCCGCTCCGCTACCCACAGGGCCATGACCGATCCGAACCTAGACTCATGTCCAAATTCCTACCCGCTCCCCGTAACCCTTAATTCCCTTTACTTCTAGGAAACTGTCTATTTCTGTTTTAAATTTATGTAATGATGTAGCTTCTACAGCTTTTTGGGGCAGCATATTCCATGGACCTACCACCCTCTGAGTGAAGTAGTTCCTCCTCATCTCAGTTTTGAAAGAGCAGCCCCTTATTCTAAGACTATGCCCCCTAGTTCTAGTTTCACCCATCATCGGAAACATCTTCCCCGCATCCACCCGATCCGACCCCTTCACAATCTTATATGTTTCAATAAGATCGCCTCTCATTCCTCTGAACTCCAATGAGTAGAGTCCCAATCTACTCAACCTCTCCTCATATGTCCATCCCCTCATCCCCGGGATTAACCGAGTGAACCTTCTTTGTACTGACTCGAGAGCAAGTATGTCCTTTCTTAAGTATGGACACCAAAACTGTACGCAGTATTCCAGGTGCGGCCTCACCAATACCTTGTACAACTGAAGCAATACCTCCCTATTTTTATATTCTATCCCCCTAGCAATGAAAGCCAACATTCCATTGGCCTTCTTAATCACTTGCTGCACCTGCATACTAACCTTTTGAGTTTCGTGCACCAGGACCCCCAGATCCCTTTGTACTTCAGTACTTTCCAGTTTCTTGCCATTAAGATAATAACTTGCTCTACGATTTTTCCTGCCAAAGTGCATAACCTCACACTTTCCAGTATTGTATTCCATCTGCCAACTCTCTGCCCACTTACTTAGCCTGTCTATGTCCCCTTGCAGGTTTTTTATGTCCTCCTCACTCACTACTTTCCCTCCCATCTTAGTATCATCTGCAAACTTTGATATGTTACACTCGGTCCCCTCCTCCAAATCGTTAATATAGATTGTAAAGAGTTGGGGACCCAGCACTGACCCCTGCGGAACACCACTAGTTACTGCTTGCCAGTCTGAGAATGAACCATTTATCCCAACTCTCTGCCTTCTGTTAGATAGCCAATCCTCTATCCATGCCAGAATATTACCCCCAATCCCGTGATTTTTTATCTTAAGCAATAATCTTTTGTGTGGCACCTTGTCAAATGCCTTTTGGAAGTCTAAATACACTACGTCCACTGGTTCCCCTTTATCCACCCTATACGTTACTTCCTCAAAGAACTCCAGCAAATTTGTCAAACATGACTTCCCCTTCATAAAACCATGCTGACTTTGTCCTATTAAATTATGATTATCCAAATGTCCTGTTACTGTCTCCTTAATAATGGACTCCAAAATTTTACCTACCACAGATGTTCGGCTAACCGGTCTATAGTTTCCAGCCTTCTGTCTACTGCCCTTTTTAAATAAGGGTGTTACATTAGCAGTTTTCCAGTCTGCCTGGACCTTTGTCGAGTCCAGGGAGTTTTGGAAAATTATTACCAATGCATCCACAATCCCTACCGCCACTTCCCTCAAGACCCTAGGATGAAAGCCATCGGGTCCAGGTGATTTATCCGCCTTGAGTCCCATTATTTTACCGAGTACCACTTCCTTAGTGATTTTGATCGTGTTTAGCTCCTCCCCCCCCCCCCCCCCCCCCCCTTTAGCCCCCTGTTTGTCCAGTGTTGGGATATTCTTTGTGCCTTCTACTGTAAAGACTGATGTAAAATATTCATTCAGTGTTTTTGCCATCTCCATATTTCCCACTATTAATTTCCCGGTCTCATCCTCTAAGGGATCAACATTTACTTTAGCCACCCTTTTTCTTTTTATATAACTATAAAAACTCTTACTATCTGTTTTTATATTTTTTGCTAATTTACTTTCATAATCTATCTTCCCTTTCTTAATCAATCTTTTTGTTATTTTTTGCTGTCTTTTAAAGTTTTCCCAATCCTCTATCCTCCCACTAGATTTGGCTACCTTATATGCCCTTGTTTTTAGTCGAATACTATCCTTAATTTCTTTACTTAGCCACGGATGGCTGTCTTTTCTTTTACACCCTTTTCTTCTCAGTGGAATATATATTTTTTGGAAGTTGTAAAATAACTCCTTGAATGTACACCACTGACCATGTATCGTCTTACCCTTTAATCTATTTTCCCAATCCACTCTACTCAATTCCGCTCTCATACCTTCATAGTCTCCTTTATTCAAGCTTAGCACGCTTGTTTGAGATCCAACCTTCTCACCCTCTAATTGAATATGGAATTCAACCATGTTATGGTCACTCATTCCAAGGGGATCCTTTACTTGGACATTTTTAATTAATCCCATCTCGTTACACAGGACCAGATCTAAGGTTGCTTGCCCCCCTGGTCGGTTCAGTTACATACTGCTCAAGAAACCCATCCCTAATACACTCAATGAACTCATCCTCAAGGCTGCTCTGCCCAATTTGATTTGTCCAATTAATATGATAGTTGAAATCCCCCATAATTATAGATGTTCCCTTATTACAAGCCTCAACTATTTCCTGATTGATACTCCGTCCAACAGAGTTGCCACTGTTCGGAGGCCTATAGACTACGCCCACTAGTGTTTTTTTCCCCTTATTATTCCTTACCTCCACCCAAACTGTTTCATTAGCATGATCTTTTGACCCAATATCATTTCTCTGTATTACAGTGATTCCTTCCTTTATTAACATAGCCACCCCACCTCCCCGTCCTTCCTGATCGTTAAATAACCTGGTATGTTTAATTCCCAGGCATTGTCACCCTGCAGCCATGTTTCTGTAATGGCCACAAGATCATACCCATATGTAGTTATTTGTGCCATTAACTCATCTATTTTGTTACGAATGCTACGTGCATTCAGATAGAGAACTTTCAAAGATGTTTTGTGACGCTTAGTTCCTGCTTTTGCCCTTTTTTATTACTTTACCTTTTACTCCATACCTTCTGCCCCTTCCTGACACGCTCTGGTTTTTAATTTCCCCACTGCTACCTAAGTCTATGACCTTCTCTGTTGTCATTTGTATTATTTGCTCTCTAGGAACCTCCCCCTCCACAATTAGTTTAAAGCCCTCTCTACAGCCCTAGTTATATGATCCGCCAGGACTCTAGTCCCAGCACTGGCCAAGTGAAGCCCGTGCCAACGGAACAACTCCCTCCTGCCCCAGTACTGGTGCCAGTGTCCCAGGAAGCAAAACCCATTTCTCCCACACCAGTCTTTGAGCCACGCATTTAACTCTCTAATTTTATTTGTCCTAGCCAAATTCGCTCGTGGCTCAGGTAATAATCCAGAGATTATTACCCTTGTGGTTCTGCTTTTTAATTTGGCCCCTAGCTGCTCAAACTCCCTCAGCAGAACCTCCTTCCTTGTCCTATCTATGTCGTTGGTACCAACATGGACCACGACAACTGGATCCTCCCCCTCCAAGTTTCTCTCCAGTCCAGAGGAGATGTCCTTAACCCTGGCACCGGGCAGGCAACACAGCCTTCGGGACTCTCGCTCTCGGCTGCAAAGAACTCTATCTATCCCCCTAACGATACTATCCCCTACCACTACAACATTTCTTTTAACTCGCAGACTCGTGAGAGAGTCGGGTCATTTCTCGTTTCCTTTTGAATGGTAGAATTTGTTACTGGTAGATATTCCACTATGGTTGAGTGGAACATCTCCACTGGGTCCACTGTAGGTGCCTCTTCTACTGTTGGCAACGGTAGGCACGATAAACCGTCAGCATTCCCATGCTGTTTTGATCCTTTGTATTCTATGTCATATTGGTGTGCCCCTAGGAAAAGGGACCACCTCTGTAGCCTTTGCGCTGTCATAATGGGAACGCCCTTTTTAGGGTTGAATATGGAGACGAGAGGTTGATGGTCAGTCAACAAGGTAAATTTTTGTACGTGTAGGTAATGGTTGAATTTCTTCACTCCCCATACCAGGCTGAGTGCTTCCCTGTCGATCTGGGCATAGTTACACTCAGCTGAGCTCAATGAGCGTGACGCAAAATCTATCGGCCGCTCCGAGCCATCAGGGAATCTATGCGATAATACCGCTCCTACGTCGTAAGGGGATGCATCGCACGCCAGTCTGATTGGCAGTGATGGGTTGTAATGAGCCAACACTTCCTTGGACGTGATCAAGCCTTTGCATTTATGGAAGGCACGTTTACAGTCTTCGCTCCATTTCCAAATTACTCCCGTTTGTAGCAGTTTGTTAAGAGGGTGCAGAACAGTTGACAAGTTCGGTAAAAATTTATGATAGTAATTTATCAATCCCAGGAACGACCTTAATTGTGAGACATTTTCAGGTGCTGTGGCTTTTATGACCGCTTCAATTTTTTCAGGTGACTTATGCAACCCTTCTTCATTAATTATATGGCCACAATATGATATTTGTTTCTGGAAACATTCGCACTTGGGGCGATTTGCTCGTAGGCCCCGTTCTCTCAGCCTAGTGAGCACCTGCTCCAAATTGGCAAGGTGCTCGTTGTTGTTTTCTCCTGTTATAAGGATGTCATCTAGGTAGCATTGAGTCCCCGGAATCCCTTGCAGGACTTGCTCCATAGCTCTTTGCCAGATAGCTGGAGCTGATGCTACTCCGAAAACCAGTCGATTGTACTGGTACAGGCCTTTGTGTGTTTATCGTGAGATACTTTTTAGAGGCCTCCTCAACCTCCATCTGTAGATATGCCTGTGTCAAGTCAATTTTGGTGAAACGTTTCCCTCCGGATAGTGAGGCGAAAATATCTTCTATCCTCTGAAGAGGATACTGTACCGTGTGAAGAACTGGGTTTATAGTCACCTTGAAGTCCCCACAAATGCGAATTTTTCTCTGTTCTTCAGATTTATCATTATTCAACGTTTTCTTCATGACCGGGACGATGGGTGTTGCCCACTCGCTCCAATCTACCTTGGATAACACACCTGCCTTTTCCAAATTCTCCAGCTCTGCCTCGACTGCTGGACGAATTGCGTATGGCACTGGCCTTGCCTTAATAAACTTGGGAATTGCCGCATCTTCCACTTTTATTGAGGCGGTGACGCCTTTCAAGGTTCCTAGTTCCTGTTGAAACACTTCTTTGGCGTTGGCCAAGATGTCTTTTAATCGTTCAGGTATGACGTCATCATCATTTTTTTTCTTACTGGTCACCGTCAGTGCCTGAATGGAGTGCCAGTCTAAACGTATCTTCCTGATCCATTCACGTCCCAACAGCGGTGGACCACCATCTTGCAGAACGTATAAATACAACTTCTGTATTTCCTTGCCGTTGTATACAACAGGCACCCTTATTTTCCCTCTGGGGTATACTTTCTGCCCCGTATATGTCTTCAAGATAATGGATGTGTCTTTCAAAGGTATATGTGGAAATAGCCGCTTGTAATCCCGTCGACTTATGACGGTCAGAGCTGATCCTGTATCTAGCTCCATTTTAACTGGGGACCCCGCTATCGTGAGGGTAACCCAAATGGTCTGGTAATCTTCTTTGGCAATTACATTATGTAATTTGAGACAGCTTAGTCTCTTGTTTCCGGAGTCGCTATCGCTCTTCTGGTCTTCGGAGCTACTGTCCGTCATCATTTGTACCTTTCTGTACTTTTCCTTATTGACTTTTTTTCTGTCAATGGATTTTTTGTTTTCAGATCGACATACACGTGCAATGTGTCCCATCTTTCCGCATTGCCTGCATGCTTTGTCCTTGAACCAACAGTCCCTCTGGTCATGGGTGGATCTGCCGCAGCGATAACATCTCTCTCAACCCCGTGTCATTTCATGGGTGCCGAAGTCCTGTGGCTTTTGCTGTATCTCTGCAGCTCCTCTTGCTGCTGCTTCGTATGATACAGCCACACTGAAAGCCTTGTCCAGTGTCAAATCTTTCTCAGAAAGTAGCCTTTTCTGTGTTCCTTCACTTAGGAGACCGCAGACGAATTTTTCTCGTAGAGAATCTGCCAGTCCTGCCCCGAATTGGCAGTGCTTTGATAGCTTTCTTAATTCGGTGAGGTAATCAGCGTTACTTTCATTCTTGTGCTGATTCCTCCTGAAGAATTTGAATCGTTCCGCTATCAGCAGCGGTGTTGGGTTTAAGTGCTCCTGTAGGGTATCAACAATCTCCTTAAAATTCTTGTCCATCGGTTTGGCTGGAGTGATTAAGTTTCGTAACAGCCCATATGTCCTTGCGCCCATCAGATTTAGAAGTACCGATGCCTTTTTATCATCCTCTACTTCATTCGCTGTGCAATATACCTCCACTCTTTCCACATATGTGGTCCAATCCTCTATATCACTATCGAAAGCAGTAATATTGCCAGTCTTAGGCATCCTGAAAATCAAAAATGGCGCCTCCCGCGCTTTCCTTTCTTCCCTGCCGAGAAAAAATGGTGCTTCCCGCCGCTGCCGCTGCTGACAACGCTGTTCTCCGCGGTTTTTATTTACACAGATATTTTTAATAGTTGGGGACTCGTTCCCGCCGGACTCTCTGGGACTTTTCCCTCCCTCTGCTTGGTCCGAACGCCGACCTGCTTTGCAGCGCCGGCCGTCTCCCGAATGCTCCACCCTCCGTCTCTGTTTGCCTCCGCCTTCCGACTCGCTGCTCGGCCCCGCTGCAGAGCCACCCGATCGAGCCCCATCCCGCCGCCCAGGATGGATTAGTGCAGTACCTGCCACCAGCCCGGCTAGCTGGTGAAACCACAGTTTTTTTTTTTTCTTTTTTTTTCCTTCGTCTGAGGAATCGATCTCCTTGAGGTGCTGCCGAATTGCAGGTAAGTCAGTTTCCAATTCGTCGCCACTGTTGTATCCGTGTGTTAATGGAGACACGGAATGCAGGAGTTGGTTTAACAGGTGTTTAATGAACAAAGTCTGGAGGTGAACTAAAAGATACAAGACACTATACAGGCTTATATAGCCCGAGTGGTCACTACCGGTATTACAGTACACAGGGGCTCTTAAAGGTACATACACTACAGAGGGGCTTAACATTGTTAGTTTGGCGAGGTCAGTTACTCAAAATAGGCTCTTGCTTCATTATTTTTTCAAAAACTCTCTTGCTTCTTTGCTGTTTTAGAAATGTCCCAATACTGTAGTTGCAGAACATTAAGTTATTCCTCCAAACTAGCCTTCTGGATTTGTCTTGTACCCTTCAAAGGAACACTTTGCTCTGTAACTGCAGTACTTAATTTCTCTATGGAGTAGAAAACAATCATTCATCTACGGGAATTGTTTTTATAAAAAAAAAACTTTAGTTACTTTGAAAGCTTTTGACTTATTCCGGACCATGGAATTTTGAAGTTCATTCTGAAGAAAACAGTTAAGATAGTAATGATGTCACACATAGTGCAGCCAATATGTCTTATTGGTTTGTTGCCATGGACCTCAAGAACGTGTGCTTTAACACTGACCCGTTGCAAAATTAACCAATTCCAGCCAGAGTACTCTACGTTAATCCTGGCAACTCAAGTGAGAGGGCATATATATATATGAAAGTGCTTGTTGGAACCTTCATTTGAATGTTTGTCATTGAGATGCCCAGTTGTGCAAAATTTTCTGTTTTCATTTGTGGATACTTTTGCATCAAGCATGATCCTAATGGATTAACAAAGTACAGGAAACTTTGGTTTATCCGGAGGTTAACTGTCCGGAATGCTCGAGCCACCGGCAAAAATCAGGAGCCGTTTCGTTAGGTTTTTTTTCTTTTCGTTGCTTTTTTTTCACCAGTCAGGCTCTGCAAGGTCTCGCTGAAGCTATTGCTAAGCTACAGAGACGCTTGCAAGGTACGGCTGACTGTTTAGAAGCTGTAAGCAACAGGGTTTGTTGCCAGATACGGAGCTTAAAATCTCTATGTTTCAACATTAGCGCTGGTTTGTCCGGCAGTTTTGATGGGACGGCAACAGCTCGGTCCCGTCGGTGCCGGATAGCACAAAGTTTCCTGTACAGTCCCCACCACTTATATAGTCCACGCTTATAGCAGGCAACTGTCTATACCGGGCAATTGACGATAACCATTTTAGAACACTTAGTAGTGCAAAGGACCCACTGGGGTGGGGACTGTACTCAGAATTAACTACAAATGAAAAACCGCAATTACAAATCCTGCAAGAATAAAGCTGAAGGATTACATAAAGGGTATAGGAAAATGCCGAAACATAGTAAAAGGGCATTCAGAAGGGCAAAAAGAAACCTGGAAAAATATAGTTAGAGGCAAAACTTAATGGTAAGAAATTCTTTCACTACTTTACCAGTAAAAAGGCAGTCAGAGAAGAGTAAGAACTATAGAAAAGCAAAATACTGCGGATGCTGGAAATCTGAAATAAAAACAGAAAATTCTGGAAATACTCAGCAGGCCAGGCAGCAGCTGTGGAGAGAGAAAAGAGTTAACATTTTAGGTCGATGACCTTTTGTCAGAACAGCCATTGCAAATCCTGCAATCTGACGAAAGGTCATCGACTTGAAACGTTAACTCTGTTTCTCTCTCCACAGGTGCCGTCTGACCTCCTGAGTATTTCCAGTATTTTCTGTTTTTATTTATGAACCATAGAAGATGGCTGAAAGTGAGAGTGTGCACAAGATAGTTATTATTCTGAATGATTACTTCCTCCAAGTAGTCACAACATGACAGAACATTAGCAATCTAAATGGAATAAATGACTTTAATATACATGCCTATAATCTTCTATTTCTCCACAGGACATCCAGTCGTGGATGAGCTGCAATTTCCTCCTATTAAACATTTGGGAAGACCGAAGCCATTGTCTTTGCACCCTTCCAGCCGCAAACTCCACTCCCTCGGCACCAATTACATCCCGCCCCCTGGCCACCATCAGGCTGAACCAGGTTGTTTGCAACCTCGCTGCCCTATTTGACCCTGAGCTGAGCTTCCGACCCCATATCCTCCATCACACAGACCGCCTACTTTCATCTCCATAACAGCACTTGTCTCTGCCTCAGCCCATCAGCAGCTGATTCCCTCATCCACACTTTTTAGACTTGACTGTTCCAAAGCCTGGCATCCCATCTTCCACCCTGCATAAACCTGAGCTCATCCAAAACTCTGGTGCCCATATCCTAATTCGCACCAATTCCCGTTCACCCAACATCCTGTGCTTGCTGCACTACGTTGTCTCCCCAGTCCACCAGCACTTCAATTTTTAAAATTCTCATCCTTGTGTTCAAATCCCTCCATGGCCTCGCCCCTCACTCTAACCTTCTCCAGCCTACAACCCTCAAGTGCAGAAGGGGCATTTAAGAAAGCCTATGCCAACTCAGAATCTTTCCCAAGCAATATTGCGGAGCAGGCTCGAAGGGCCGAATGGCCTACTCCTGCTCCTATTTTTCTATGTTTCTATGTTTTCTAATGTGCATTGGAGTTGCAACCTGCCTCTTCATGCCTTTTCCAAACCCATCTTTTCTACTAAGCTATTGGTCCCGCTTCCTTCCTGGTTTGGCATTTGTTTCTTTTACAGCCATCTGTGAAGTGCCTTGGGACACTTTTTTTAAAGTTTTCTTTCATAGAGCAGTTTGAAATGCAACATTAAATGTCGACGTCCAAGTTGGTTATCCACTATATGGCCTTTGATGATCTAGAGTGAATAGAAGCTACTGCACCAGAGAATGATCTTAGCAAACAATGGTTCACAAGTTACTCCATGGTTTGGATAGCCTCTCCTAGCCACACATCCTGCTATCGTTCATCCTCCATTATGTAGCTGATGTTTGCAGCATGCATATGAAGTGTTGGCGCGGTTTGCAGTGACCTATATTTTATGTGGCATGGTGAAGCTGGGTGGTTGATCTGCAGGATCCATGATCAGATCCTGATTCTTGACCCTGCTGGTTTCCCACATTATCCACCACTTGTCTTTAGGTGAGGTTTCCGAGGTTTTGGAGTAATCTGCTAACCAGAAGGAATTCCTGAAATTAAGGTGGTATCTCGGGGACCGTCTGGAGATCTTCATTAATGGACAGCTCTAAGTTTGCTAGGGCTGGTTATATTCTTTGATTAATGTTGCTTCTGAGAGGTGATGGCAAGATATATGCGAGGACAGGTTGTCCATATTGGTTTCAGTACTCCTGTGGTAATTCTCATAGTGGTGTTTAGTTGCATGTCAATTTGTACGTGCTCTTCAGCTACTGAGAAAATGAGGGCTAAGGTGGCTGTCCGCAGGGTGCGAGCATCTGCTCTCTAGCTGTTCCTAGCTAATTTGTGGATTAAGTTGATCTAGTCTTTATCTTGGCTGCAGTTTTCGATCTACATTTCAACTACGATCTAGAAACACTCCAATTTGTGACGCCCTTGTGCCTGAGTTCAGTACCACAGAAAGGAGCACTCGGGCACTTCTTTGCATGCTGGTTTCTCAAATGAATTGCAGAGCTAAGTGTTTTCTGAGGATTCGGACAAAGCTGCCACAGCTTATAATAGTCCTCATTTTAAGTGCTCCAGCGTGACCAATGCCATCAGCAAGGAAATCAATTATGGAGAATTATAGATGGCTTCCCTTACTCCCATACTCTTTTTTTTCATTTAAAGGTGCTATATAATAGAAGATGTTGCTGTCCCCATCCTCTCAATTTTATTGTTTTAACTCCAGTTTACTTACTGCTCAAGGATGTTGAGATATGCATTTGCAATAATTTTGTCATCCAATTATTAATGCTTGGCTGTTAGATTTATGTACTTCACATGAATGTTATGGGCAACTTGCATGCCATTTCCCAGATGAGTGGGCAGAAGCTCTGATGCAAGGGCTGAAAGCTTAGCTAAGTGCTCGATAAGTGAGCAGCAGCAGCTCAAGTTTGGTCTTTCATTTCCTTCTGCGGTGAGTCACCTGACCCAGCTGAGATTGAGAACTTGACCACTGGAGAATTATGTGTCTGAGCCTGCATTAGCACAACCTGCTTGCACTACTAGGCTGCCATGTGAATATCTATATTCTATATATATAAAGCGGCTCTTCTGTCTGTCCCGATGTCTCTGTCTGTGTCTGTCCGTGTTCTATACGTTTGAAAGTTATAGAGCGTACCGACGCGCGCGTCGCCTCAAAAGAAAGCTTGCGATTCCGGACCGGTCACAGGCGTATTTACGTTTCAGCCGGACAAAAACCGCGCCCGCGGTATCCGAAAAACGTTCAGCGTTCCGCTCATTAGCATCTCATTAGCGACCGTGTGATGTCGAGGTCGACCAATCGTACGGCGGGTTCCTGGCGCGTGCCATCCTACAGTTGTGTCGAGTGACTCGACGATTGACCAATCCTACGCTTCGGTGACCTGACCGGTCGACCAATCTGTGCGTGTGTGGGCGGGCCTTATCCTTCTGAACCGAGGTGAGTGGCCGCCATCTTGATTTTTCACGATTTTTTCCCCCACACTTTGTGTGTTAGGGAACTAAGGTAAATATTTTAATGATGTGTTAGGGAATTAAATAACAATTTATTTGTGTTTTAAATTGTGTTTAGCAAATGCGCACGCGGTGGGCGGGGCAGTTGGCTCCTCGTTCGAGACCAGGCCTGTGTCCGACCCGAGGGGCCACTTAGTTAACCGGCAGCCGAGCCCTGCCTCCTATTCACATCTACCGTCCTTCTTGCATGGGCCTACCGAGCGACTCCTACTCCCTCCTCCTCTTTTGCTGCTCTCTATTTGGTGAAAGATGAGTTTAAAAAAAAAGAAGAGGCCGCCAGTTGCGCGGCCGCCTTGACTACGGCACGCATTCGCACGGCCCCCGTTACCCCGGCAACGGGGCACGCCGGCGGTCTTGAAACCACGCATGCGCACGGCCCGCACCCCGTGACGCCAGCACGCATCAGTTTAAAAAAAATGAAGAGGCCGCCAGTTGCGCAGCTGCCTTGACGCCAGCACGCATGCGCACGGCCCCCGTGACGCCAGCACACAGCCTCGGGAGATCGCGGGGGGTGCGAGCCTCGGGAAATCGCCGGGGGGGGTGGAGCTCGGGAAATCAAAAGTCCCGATAATAGCAACTTCTATTGGTATAGCATCTCCATGTACAAGAACATCTCACGGCAATTAATGAGAAAGAAGGCTGTAAGCACCTAAAGCACAAACAAAACGATGAGGCATTTTTGAAGTGGCAGGGCAGAATGATTTGGATGAAGAGTTTCAGAGGGCATTGGCATTGTGATTGAAAGATGGATCACTGATGGCAGAGCAGGAGGAGTGAGGTACAAACAGCGCAAACCAGAGTCAGGGGGGGGGGAGAGCTTCTCGGTTCCCCCCCCCCCCCCCAGTCTCTCTCTGTTTCCCCCCCCCCCCCACCAGTCTCTCTCTGTTCCCCCCCACCAGTCTCTCTCTGTTCCCCCCCCCAGTCTCTCTCTGTTCCCCCCCCAGTCTCTCTCTGTTTCCCCCCCCCAGTCTCTCTCTGTTTCCCCCCCCCAGTCTCTCTCTGTTTCCCCCCCCCAGTCTCTCTCTGTTTCCCCCCCCCAGTCTCTCTCTGTTTCCCCCCCAGTCTCTCTCTGTTTCCCCCCCCCAGTCTCTCTCTGTTTCCCCCCCCCAGTCTCTCTCTGTTTCCCCCCCCCAGTCTCTCTCTGTTTCCCCCCCCCCAGTCTCTCTCTCTTCCCCCCCGTCTCTCTCTGTTCCCCCCTCCCCCCAGTCTCTCTCTGTTCCCCCCCCCCAGTCTCTCTCTGTTCCCCCCCCCAGTCTCTCTCTGTTCCCCCCCCCCAGTCTCTCTCTGTTCCCCCCCCCCAGTCTCTCTCTGTTCCCCCCCCCCAGTCTCTCTCTGTTCCCCCCCCAGTCTCTCTCTGTCCCCCCCCAGTCTCTCTCTGTTTTTCCCCCCCCCCCCAGTCTCTCTCTGTTTCCCCCCCCCCCCAGTCTCTCTCTGCCGCCCCCCCACCCCCCCAGTCGCGCTCTCTCTCTCTCTCTCTCTCTCTCTTCCAACAACAACATGCCCTTGAAAAAGCCTCGGCAACGCCGGGCTCACCCAGCTAGTATATATACTAGCTGAAGTGCCCGGCGGTGCCGAGGCTTTTTCGAGGGCATGTTGTTGTTGGAAGAGAGAGAGAGAGAGCGAGCGACTGGGGGGGAAGAGAGAGCGACTGGGGGGGGAAGAGAGAGAGCGACTGGGGGGGGAAGAGAGAGAGCGACTGGGGGGGAAGAGAGAGAGCGACTGGGGGGGAAGAGAGAGAGCGACTGGGGGGGAAGAGAGAGAGCGACTGGGGGGAAGAGAGAGAGCGACTGGGGGGGAAGAGAGAGAGCGACTGGGGGGGAAGAGAGAGAGCGACGGGGGGGAAGAGAGAGAGCGACTGGGGGGGAAGAGAGAGAGCGACTGGGGGGAAGAGAGAGAGCGACTGGGGGGGAAGAGAGAGAGCGACTGGGGGGGAAGAGAGAGAGCGACTGGGGGGAAGAGAGAGCGACTGGGGGGGGAAGAGAGAGAGCGACTGGGGGGGGAAGAGAGAGAGCGACTGGGGGGGAAGAGAGAGAGCGACTGGGGGGGGAAGAGAGAGAGCGACTGGGGGGGAAGAGAGAGAGCGACTGGGGGGAAGAGAGAGAGCGACTGGGGGAGAGGACTGGGGGGAAGAGAGAGAGCGCGGGGGGGGGGGGAGGAGGGGTGGGAGAGAAGGGGGGCGAGGAGTCCGGCTATACAATCAAAAGTTATAGGGCGTACCTACACGTGTGTTACATCAAAAGAAAGCTTATGATTCCAGAAGGGTCGTAAGCGTATTTACGTTTCGGTGAGACAAAAATTGTGCCCGCGGTATCCAAAAAACTTTCAATATTCCGCTCATTATCTGCTCATTAGCATTGAGTGACGTCGAGGTCGACCAATCGCTGCGTGGCGGGTGCAGGTTCCTGGCGCGTGCGGGCGGGCCCTCCTAGAGTCGAGTGACGGGACGATTGACCAATCCTACGCTTTGGTGACCTGACGGTCGAACAATCGGTGCGTGTGTGGGCGGGCCTTATCGTTCTGAACGAGGTGAGTCGCCGCCATCTTGATTCCAAACTCTTCATTTCTTTTTCCCGCTTTCTGCGTCTTTAAAAAAAAAAGTTGCTTTTAAAACACACACTGTTTTTAAAAAAGTTAATTACTTTCTAAATCTTTTATCTAATCTCATTAATTTTCCTACCTTTCCCCGTTTTTGCAGGTAGGCCTCGAAGCCTGGGCGTCTGTTGCCAGCCATGCTGGATCCCAGTCAATTGTTTTGTGGCAAGCTCCTCCCACCCCTCACCCCCCACCCACCCCTTGCTGGGCCTGATTCCGAACCAGCGGCCAGCCATCTTGGTAAAGGCTGGCTGGGCTCACTGCAAGCTCCTCGAGCTTGCGCTGCACGGCGCACGCGCACCTCCACACAGAGGCCAGAGGGAAGCGAGCAGGTTAGCTCGGGAGGGGAGGGGGAGCGGAGAGGGTTAACCCGGCAACCGGGCTCGCCAGCCGCAATCGGCCGTCACAAGCCGCTCAGGCCCGGTCCCGGAGATCGGGAGGCGGAGAGGGGAGGAGGGTTACCAAGGCAACTGGCCTGGCCAGCCGCAATCGGCCATCTCAAGCCGCCTCAGGCCTGGCCTCGGGAGGACGGGGCTCGGGCTGACCGGGGCACTGTGCTCGGCATGTCAGTGCGTGGGGCAGCACGGAGCTCAGCGGAGCCATCGCCGGCAGAGGTGAGAGGGTCTGCTGGCTACCCCCT
>NC_141000.1:80485966-80575544 GCF_052327205.1 Somniosus microcephalus
CGCATTGTTTATATATATTCTTTTCTTAGTTTACTGGTTGTCCCTCTGTTCATGGCAAGCTGTAACATAGTGTGCCGCCAGTGTTATACAGCTTCTCTCCTCTCCCAGTAGGAATGGGAGTTTTTGGTTGTCATTCAGATTTCTGAAATCAGGGCATATTTGTGAGAATTTTTGGTAGAAATTCTCCCTGATGCCCTGATATTTTCCACAAGCTGTGAGGAAGTGCATCTCTGTCTCCACCACTCCCTGACTGCAGTGAGAGCATATCCTGTCCTCTCTTGGCAGCCTGGTCTGCCTGTGTCTGCCTTTTTCGATCGCTAGGCTATGTTCGCTAAGTCTGTACCTTGTCAAGGTTCTTCTCAGTTTGTTATCCTTTACCATGGTCAGGTAATCAGCTATGTTGTATTGTCTGTTTAGGGCCAAGTAGCAATTGAGTTTGCTTTGGGTTTTTGTTGTTTCTGCCCAATATGATATTTTTCCTTTTTCCCCCCCTCCCCCTTCCTCTCCCCTCCCCCTTCCTCCCCCTTCCTCCCCCCCTTCCTCCCCCCTCCCCCTTCCTCCCCCTCCCTCCCCCTCCCCCCCCCTCCCTCCCCCTCCCCCTTCCTCCCCCTCCCCCTTCCTCCCCCTCCCCCTCCCTCCACCCTCCCCCTTCCTCCCCCTCCCCCTCCCTCCACCCTCCCCCCTCCTCCCCCCTCCCCCTTCCTCCCCCTCCCCCTCCCCCTTCCTCCCCCCTCCCCCTTCCTCCCTCCTCCCCCCTCCCCCTTCCTCCCCCTCCCCCTTCCTCCCCCTCCCCCTTCCTCCCCCTCCCCCTTCCCCCCCCCTCCCCCTTCCTCCCCCTCCCCCTTCCTCCCCCTCCCCCTTCCTCCCCCTCCCCCTTCCCCCCCCCTCCCCCCCTCCCCCTTCCTCCCCCCTCCCCCTTCCCCTTCCTCCCCCCTCCCCTTCCTCCCCCCTCCCCTCTTCCTCTTCCTCCCCCCTCCCTCCCCCCCCTCCCCCCCCTCCCCCTTCCTCCCCCTTCCTCCTCCCTCCCCCTTCCTCCCTCCTCCCCCCTCCCCCTTCCCCTTCCTCCCCCCTCCCCCCCTCCCCCCTCCCCTTCCTCCCCCCTCCCCTTCCTCCCCCCTCCCCTTCCTCCCCCCTTCCTCTTCCTCCCCCCTCCCCCCTCCCCTTCCTCCCCCCTCCCCTTCCTCCCCCCTTCCTCTTCCTCCCCCCCCCCTCCCCCTTCCTCCCCCTTCCTCCTCCCTCCCCCTTCCTCCCTCCTCCCCCCTCCCCCTTCCTCCCTCCTCCCCCTTCCTCCCCCTTCCCCTTCCTCCCCCTCCCCCTTCCTCCCCCTCCCCCTCCCCCTTCCCCCCCTTCCTCCCCCTCCCCCTTCCTCCTTCCTCCCCCCTCCCCCTTCCTCCTTCCTCCCCCTCCCCCTTCCTCCCTCCTCCTTCCTCCCCCTTCCTCCTTCCTCCCCCTTCCTCCCCCTCCCCCTTCCTCCCCCCTCCCCCTTCCTCCCCCCTCCCCCTTCCTCCCCCCTCCCCCTTCCTCCCCCTTCCTCCCCCTCCCCCTTCCTCCCCCTCCCCCTTCCTCCCCCTCCCCCTTCCTCCCCCCTCCCCCTCCCCCTTCCTCCCCCCCTCCCCCTTCCTCCCCCCCTCCCCCTTCCTCCCCCTTCCTCCCCCCTCCCCCTTCCTCCCCCTTCCTCCCCCCTCCCCCTTCCTCCCCCCTGCCCCTTCCTTCCTCCCCCTCCCCCTTCCTCCCCCTCTTCCTCCCCCTCCCCCTTCCTCCCCCTCCCCCTTCCTCCCCCTCCCCCTTCCTCCCCCTTCCTCCCTCCCCCCTCCCCTTCCTCCCCCCTCCCCTTCCTTCCTCCCCCTCCCCTCCCCCTTCCTCCCCTCCCTCTTCCTCTCCCTTCCTCTCCCTCCCCCTCCCCCTTCCTCCCCCTCCCCCTTCCTCCCCCTCCCCCTCCCCCTTCCTCCCCCTTCCTCCCCCTCCCCCTTCCTCCCCTCCCCCTTCCTCCCCCTCTTCCTCCCCTCCTCCCCTCCCCCTTCCTCCCCCTTCCTCCCCCTTCCTCCCCCTTCCTCCCCCTCCCCTTCCTCCCCCTCCCCCTTCCTCCCCCTCCCCCTTCCTCCCCCTCCCCCTTCCTCCCCCTCCCCCTCCCCCTCCCCCTTCCTCCCCCTTCCTCCCCCTCCCCCTTCCTCTCCCTTCCTCTTCTCTCCCTTCCTCTCCCTCCCCCTCCCCCTTCCTCCCCCCCTCCCCTTCCTTCCTCCCCCTTCCTCCCCCTTCCTCTCCCTCCCCCTCCCCCTTCCTCCCCCTCCCTCCCCCCAGTCGCTCTCTCTCTTTCCCCCCCAGTCGCGCTCTCGCTCTCTCCCAACAACAACATGCCCTCAAAAATCCCTCGGCACCGCCGGGCACTTCAGATAGTATAATATATTTGAGTACAGCTCTAATTCCACTTTGTGTCTTGGTTTAAGTGCCCTCCAGATTTGTGATGACACTTTTTATTTGTTCATGGGATTTGGGCATCGCTGGCAAGGCCAGCATTTATTGCCCATCCCTAGTTGCCCTTGAGAAGGTGGTGGTGGTGAGCTGCCGCCTTGGACTGCTGCAGTCCCTGTGGTGAAGGTACTCCCACAGTGCTGTTCGGGAGGTGTTCTAGGATTTTGACCCAGCGAAGATGAAGGAATGGCGATACACTTCCAAGTCAGGATGATGTGTGACTTGAAGGGGAACTTGGAGGTGGTGGTGTTCCCATGCACCTGCTGCCCTTGTCCTTCTAGGTGGTAGAGGTCGCGGGTTTGGGAGGTGATGCCAAAGAAGTCTTGGCGCGTTTCTGCAGTGCATCTTGTAGATGGTACACACTGCAGCAACGGTATGCTGGTGGTGGAGGGAGTGAATGTTTGTGGTGGGTGGGCTGCAAATCAAGCGGGCTGCTTTGTCCTGGATGGTGTTGAGTTTCTTGAGTGTTGTTGGAGCTGCACTCACCCAGGCAAGTGGAGAGTATTCCATCGCACTCCTGACTTGTGCCTTGTAGATGGTGGAAAGGCTTTGGATAGTCAGGAGGTGAGTCACTCGCCGCAGAATACCCAGCCTCTGACCTCTTGTTGCTACAGTATTTATGTGGCTGGTCCAGTTAAGCTTCTGGTCAATGGTGAACCCCCCAGGATGTTGATGGTGGGGGATTCGGCAATGGTAATGCCGTTGAATGTCAAGGGGCGGTGTTTGTTGGAGATACTCATTGCTTGGCACGAATGTTACCTGCCACTTATCAGCCCAAGCCTGCATGTTGTCTAGGTCTTGCTGCATGTGGGCATGGACTGCTTCGTTATCTGAGGAGTTGTGAATGGCACTGAATACTGTGCAATCATCAGCAAACATCCTCACTTCTGACCTGTACTTTAAAGGAGAAAATATCAACATACCAGTATAGGAGGCAAAATAATAAAATAGGTAAATGAGAAAAAAATAAAGGCAAGGATAGAAGAAAAGCCAAGCTGTGATCTTGAAACACTAAATTTCTAAGTTTATAGATTTTTTTTTTCTTGAACATTTATCTGCGAGAACAAACCAAAAAAGTATGAATACCTTTAAATGCCTCACTACATTTTCTTGGTGTGCTTGCACTTAAATGTATATGCACACAAGGAAAATAAAATCAGGAAAAGTGTGCATTGTACATGGAAAGTCTAACCATAATATGGCAGTACAGGAAACTTTTTTTTATCTGGCACCGACGGGACTGATGTGGTGCCGGTTGATCAAAAATTCCGGATAACCGAAAGCTATAGTAAAAGATACAGAGAGCTGAGAGCTCCGTATAAAGCAACAAACCCTGTTGCTTAGCAACAGGTTCAGAACAATGGCCACAAGTTCCAAGCGTCTCTGTAGCGTAGCGACAGCTGCAGCCACACCCTTGCACAGCAACAGATCGAGGAAGGCAAGTACAATATGTAGTAAAACTTACCTGAACCTACTCCTGAATTTTGCCGGTTAACTGAGATTTCCGGTTATTTAGGTGCCGGTAAATCGAAAGTTTCCTGTACTGTTATTTCCACTTAACTTTTTAATTTGTTTCATTTTTCTCCCAAAGAGATTCAGGTTTCAGGTTTTGGATTTTAATGCAAGTTGTTTTCCTGTGCACACAGGTGCTCATGCTATATTTTTTAATAGCATTTTTTACCAACAGAAGTAAATTGCCAGTGGCTTTACAAGTAAATGTTAAACGTTTTTCCAGTTTTTATGCTTTTATAGATGTTGTCGTCTCCCAAATTGATGCCCATCTTTCTTTCAACTGCATGTTTGTATCTCGCCAGTCAGGTTTTTGTCACTGCCACAGCAGTGAAACAGCCCTAGTTAAAGTGACAAATAACATCCTCTGTGACTATTACCATGGTGCATTATCCCTCCTCGTCCTCCTCGTCCTCCCTGCAGCCTTTGACATTGTCAATCACACCATTCTTCTCCAACACCTTTCCTCTGTTGTCTAGCTAAGTGGGATAACCCTCGCTTGGTTCAATCCAATCATAGCCGGAGCATCTTCACCAATATCTTCTCTTCCCACCTCCTTTACTGCTACCTTTGAAGTACCCAAAGAGCCTATCCTTGGCCCCCTTTTCTTTCTCCTCTACATGCTACTTCATGGCAAATAGATATGAGAATGTAAAATCATTGAATTTTACAGCACAGAAGGAGGCCATTTGGACCATCGCACCTATGCCAGCTCTCTTGGGGGAAAAAAACCCTTTCCCATACGTTATAAAAAAAATTTTAAACAAATATTGTTCACTTTCCTTTTAAACACTAGGGATGTCCTTAGGTATTGTAATAAAATGAATGGTAAATGAAGTAGTGTCTCCAATTGTAGATATCTTAATGCCAAACTGATTTATTAAACATTTGCACCAATAAAGCGTGATAATAAATTTAAGGACAAAAGTTAGTAGTTTTTCAGTTGACTATTTGATTTCAAGCTTTTTGAAGTTGAAAGTTTAGATACATCTTTCTTTCTACACTTGTTTATATTCTGATTAACTGATTTTGTTGTAAACTCCTTGTGACAAATTGGGAATCTGTCTTAGTTAATATAGAATTTTACAGTGTAGAGAGAGACAATGTCAAATTTTTTTGTCTTAAAATACTCCTTGGACATTTTACTACTTTAAAGGCGCTATATAAATACAAGTTTTTGTTGTTGTTGTTGATTCACCCCATTGTAACTGTGCCGGCTCTCTAACTGTGCCGGCTCTCTAACTGTGCCGGCTCTCTCAAAGAACTAGCCACTTTGTTCCATTTGCCTGCCATCGCCTTGTACTCTTTTAACATTTTCTTTTTTCAAATATTACTCCATTTTCCTTTCAAATATTTTTATGGGTTCTAGTTCCACCACTGTTTCCAGTCGGGCATTCCATGTCCCAACAACCCTCTTTGAAAATAAAATTCTAACCTCCTCTTTCATTTAATTTTATGATGATAAATTTCTGCCCTCTAGTTACAGACTCTCTGGTCAGTGGAAATGGGTTTTCCTGATTTACCTTATCAAGAAACAAGAATTTTTATTTTTCATTATTATTAATTGATTGCTGCAGACTTGGTTCCTTTGTTGGTTCACAAATCTGGCTGAAGGTTAAAGGCAGTTTCAGGTGTGCCTGTCATCTGCTGAGAGGGCTGGCTGGTTCCAACCATACAAACAAATGGCTCTGAAAGATTGGGTGTTGAAATATGCAATTATTATCAGACAATATCGGTGACTTTTTATGCTCTCTCAGGTCAGGAAATTGTCATTATTTGTGAAATAACTTATAGAAACTGTGAAAGAGATGCATCTAGTCAGTGATCCACCTCTTGGGAGGAAGGGGGGAGGTTTTCTTGCAGCAGGCAAGTCATCCAAGCTCCTTCATGGGCAGTTCAGCATTTCTTGTGTAAGTGCACAAGTTAAAGCTTTGGGGTCGACTCGACCCAATAATTTTGTGCTATGGGGGGGTCACTGGTCCACATTCAGCTTTTCAGGGTGTTGGTGAGTTGAGGCTTTTATTATTTTATGTACTGAAAAGTTGTAAATTAAATGTAATCTAGTGGAATTTGGTGTGTTGACTATTTTGCTCCTGCTAGGTTTATATTATTAGCAGTATAAATTGATTGGTAGATTATAGATTAAGCTACACAGTCTGATAGTGGTCATTATCTGAAGACCAGGGGGACACGAGAGCTCGGGTAACAAGGGTGTTCTTTTTGAAGCTGAACAACACTACAGTACATTGCCAGATATTGTGTATATATGTACAGGAGAAATATCTAGTGCAGCTTGAAAATTAAATCAATAATTTGTGAACTTGATTTAATTTATGTACTACCACCTATTGTGTAAAGTCTACAACATTTTTTACTCTAAAATTACAAGAAATTAAAGTGTGATAAGATATTTATTTGGAAAATAACTACAATTAAAGACATTTGTATACAAAGTTTTAATATTTTATTTTACATTCCTGAAAAGTAAATACTCTTGACAAGTTAAAAACATGTAGCAAACAGGCTACTGTATTTGCTTTACAAAATTTCATTTGGTTTATTCATATTCATATTTCTTAGTCACACACAACAATAGATATTGTAGTCATCAAGCAGTAACTATTGCTGCCAATTTTGGGTTTAATAAGTGTCGCATGTAAAGGGTTTGGCAAAATGGCAGAACAGTTTGCCTTTTTAGCTACTTCTTTCCACTTTCTCCCATCCCCTAAAAAAATGAGCTTTTACTAAAAGGCTTTGGAAGTGAAGGGAAAAGGAAACTGAAGTTATCTAGCAATGTTGCCGCCAGAATGGATGCTGAGTCATAAATATTGTCAATGTTCACTTGTATTGGTTTTTAAATCAAGTCATCTTGCCACTGCTCAGTTTTGCACCGGCCATCCGATTCAGATTTCACAGTTTAGTTGGTTGGCTGCCTGAGTACAACCGAGTTAAAGCTGGAATTAAAATCTGTATCTGTGTGTGGTATTGCAGTGCCCTGAAGCTAAACCTATTAATGGCTGTTATTGTAGCATTGAATGCTACATTGTTCAGTTACAGGCATTTTTTTAATAAAGAAAATAAATCAAAGATGGATTAGAAATTCATGATTGCACTGGAGAGGGTACAGAGGAGATTTACAAGGATGTTGCCAGGACTGAAGAATTTTAGCTATGAGGAAAGATTGAATAGGCTGAGGGTGTTTTCTTTGGAACAGAGGAGGCTGAGGGCAGACTTAATTGGGGTGTATAAAATTATGAGGTGCCTAGATAGAGTAGATAGGAAGGACCTTCGCAGTGAGGTCAATAACCAGGGGGCATAGATTTAAAGTAGTTGGTAGAAGGATTAGTGGGGAGTTAAGAAGAACTTTTTTTCACTCGGAGGGTGAGGGGGCCTCGAACTCGCTGCCTGAAAGGGTGGGGTGGTGGTGGCAGAAACCCTCATCGCATTTAACAAGTACTTGGATATGCACTTAAAGTGCCGTAACCTACAGGGCTACGGACCAAGAGCTGGAAAGAGCATTTGGCTGGATAGCTCTTTTTCGGCCGGCAGACATGATGGGCTGAATGGCCTCCTTCTGTGCTGTAAATTTCTATGATTTTATGAAATTCATGCTCACCTTACCTAAGAAATAGGAGCAGGCGTAGGCCCTACAGCTCCTCGAGCCTGCTCCGCTATTCAAAAAGATCATGGTTGAACTTCAACAACTCCACTTTCCCGCCCGATCCCCATATCCTTTGATTCCCTTAGTGCCCAAAAATCTATCGATCTCAGTCTTGAATATACTCATTGACTGAGCATCCACAGCCCTCTGGGGTAGAGAATTCTAAAGATTCAAAACTCTCAATGAAGAAATTTCTCCTCATCTCAGGCCGACCCCTTATCCTGAGGCTATGACCCCATTCCTAAACTCTCGAGCAAGGGGAAACGGCCTCATCATCCACCCTGTCAAGCCCTCTAAGAATTTTATACGTTTCAATGAGATTACCTCTCATTCACCTAAACGCCAGTGAGTATAGGCCCATTTTGCTCAATCTCTCCTCAGAACAGCTCTCTCATCCCAGGAATCAATCTACTGAACCTTTGTTGCAACCCCTCTAAGGCAAGTATATCCTTCCTTGGGTAAAGAGACCAAAATTGTGCACAGTACTCCAGGTGTGGCCTCACCAAAGCCCTATATAACTGCAGCAAGACTTCCTTTCTCTTGGCCTTTATTTCAAGGGGTTGGAGTATAACATACTATTTGCCTTCCTAATTGCTTGCTGTACCTGCATGGTAACTTTCTGTGATGTGTGTACAAGTACCCCCAAATCTCTGAGTACCAACATTGACTAGTCTCTCAGCTTTTAAAAAAATTATCCTCTTTTCCATTCTTCCTACCAAATTGGGTAATTTCACACTACCCCACATTATGTACTCCATCTGCCACCTTTTTGTCCAATCACTTAACTGGTCTATATCCCTTTGCAGTCACTTTGCATCCTCCTCACAGCTTAATTTCCCATCTAGCTTTGTATCGTCAGCAAACTTGGATACATTGCACTCGAGCCCCCTCATCTAAGTTATTGATCTAGATTGTAAATAGCTGAGGCTCCTACCATTGTTCCTTGCAGCATTCCACTAGTTACATGCTGCCATCCCAAAAATAACTTGTTTATTACTGCTCTTTGTTTTCTGTCTGTTAACCAATCCTCAATCCATTCTACTTTTTACCCCCAATCCCATGAACCCTCTTCTTAGGCAGTCCCTCGGAACCAAGGATGACTTGCTTGCACGCTAAAAATTAGTTCTCGGGTGACTGGCTCCAATGTGGGACCTCCAGTCTCTGTCACAGGTGGGGCAGATGGTGGTTGAAGGGGCGGGTGGGTGGGGTGCTTGGGTTGACGTGCGCACTTTCCGCTGTTTGCGCTTGGATTCCGCTTGCTCCCAGCGAAGAGACTCGAGGTGTTCGCCGCCTTCCCGGATGCTTCTCCTCCACTTTGAGCGGTCTTGGGCCAGGGATTCCCAGGTGTTGGAGGGGATATTGCACTTTTCCAAGGAGGCTTTGAGGGTGTCCTTGAAGCGTTTCCTCTGCCCACCTGCCATGTCGGAGCTCCGAGTAGAGCGCTTGTTTCGGGAGTCTCGTATCGGGCATGCGGACAATGTGGCCTGTCCATCGGAGCTGGTCTAATTTGTCAGACTGCTTGTCTGACGTACAGTTCTGGATGAGCAAAAATGTCTCCAATTAAATTTTGGGAAAACCGAAACCATTATTTTCTGTCCCCGCCACAAGCTCCGTTCCCTAGCCACTGACTCCATCCCTCTCCCTAACATCTGTCTGAGGCTGAACCACACTGTTCGCAACCTTGGGCCTAGACATTCGGTTGGTAGCGCCAGCGATTAGCGCCTAAAGAGCCCGAGAATTGGGGCGTTACCCAATTTTCGGGTGGGCGCAGTGAATATAGCGCCACCTCCCATATTGAGAATCCTTTTAGCGCCGGTGCTAAGTCTTTGCGCGCACCCGCAGGCAGATCATGACGTCATTTCAGTGTGCAACGCCTTTTTGGCGCCCCGGACCGGATATTCGGTGGCGCCCGCAACCTTTCCGCCTGGCGCTATTAGTGACAGTTGGATGGAGCGTTCCCAGGCCCTTCTCGGACTCGGGGGGCGCTATTTAAAGGGGACAGCACTAGTATAAAAGCTGCAGCCATTTGGGTTGGCCATTCTGATCGTTGCTGGAGAGAGTTGCTGACCTTCTGTTGGACAGTACTTTTCTCATTGAGCCTTTGGAGGCACTGGCACTGGCAGCTTGAGGGCCCGGCTCCCGAGCTGGTGATGCAGCATCTGAAAGCAGGGAGGTGGAAGAGTGGCTTTAGCAAAAGGACAGCTTGGCAGCAAGGGATGCCAGATTGCGGCAAGGCTATGACATGGGTCCACAGTGAGAAAGCATGCTGGCGGGGGGAACAAGTGGAAGGAGACAGTTGTAAAAGGTGAGAACCTTACAAACGCTGTCGACAATGGGGTTGGCAGCTGCAGTGGTTACAGGATCACTCAGACGTCCTCCAAGAATCTGGTGGACTCTCTCCTCGAGATCCGTGAGAGTGACCACTTGTGGAAGTCCTCCACCGGTGCGAAGCTGGTCTTTGCCAATCCTCGCCAGCTTGGACTGCAGGGGAAAGGAGGGGAAGTTATGTTACCTGATGCCCTGAGTGATCATCTCATGCCCCCCATGGTGGAAGAGCCCTTGCATGATGCCCTGAGTGATCATCTCATGCCCCCCATGGTGCAAGAGCCCTTACATGACGCCTTGAGTCAAATGTGCATGTGTGTGCCCAGAAAGGGCCATGGGTGCTTGCTGGCAGATGGCCAATGGGGCACAGGTCACCCTGTAGCCATAAAGTCAGGTGCAAATGAAGGGATGCAGAAGTTTGCAGAAACAACACTCACCCTCACGACCCGAGTGAGGTCCTTGAATTTCTTTCTGCATTGGACAGGGCTCCTGGTCACCATGCTGCTGGAGTTGACCCTCTGGCATACATCCCTCCAAGCTCGTCGGTAGTCCTTATGATTCGGCCTCCTGCCATTGTCTGGGTAGAGAACATCTCGCCGGCGCTCCACTGCGGCCACCAATTGCTGCAGAGTCTCATTGGTGAAGCGCTCTGCTCTCTGTCTCACCTTCTCCATCTGGTCCAAGTTTTTAGCGCCAGAGAAGGGCCTGCGCCAATTCTGAGGCCTGCAAGGCGCAGAGTGTGGATGCTGAAGCTGACTGACCCACCCCTTTAAGAGCTAGCCGGCGCCTGGAAGTCTCGTGGTCATCGGTAATTGAGAGCACCTGCGCTGCGCCCGTCCGCTCCGATATTGGGTTGCGCCGGAAGTTTAGCGCCTTAGGAGTCCCGTGTAACGCCTGAATTCGCGCCTCAATCACCTTTAGGGGCGATGCAACCCAATATCGCGCCAGGTGGCGATAAGTTGCGTCTGGCTATAAACTTTGCGCTGCGCCAATTCTAACACCCCAAGCGGGGCTATACCCAATTTCTAGGCCTTGGTGTCATATTTGACCCTGAAATGAGTTTCCGCAGCATAACACAGACTGCCTACTTCCACCTCAGTAACACCACCTGCCTCCGCCCTTGCCTCCGTCCTTGCCTCCGCTCATCCGCTGCTGAAACCCTCATCCATGCCTTTGTTACCTCTAGACTTGACTATTCCAATGCACTCCTGGCTGGCCTCCCACATTCCACCCTACGTAAACTTGAGTACATCCAAAACTTGGCTGCCCGTGTCCAAACTCGCACCAAATCCCATTCGCCCATCACCCCTGTGCTCGTTGACCTACATTGGTTAAGCAGTGCCTCGATTTCAAAATTCTCATCCTTGTTTTCAAATCCTTCCATGGCCTCGCCTCTCCCTACCTCTGTAATCTCCTTCAGCCCCCCCCCCCCCCCGAGATATCTGCGCTCCTCTAATTCTGCCCTCTTGAGGATCCCTGATTATAATCGTTCAACCTTTGGTGGCCGTGCCTTCTGTTGCCTAGGCCCTAAGCTCTGGAATTCCCTGCCTAAACCTGTCCGCCTCACTACCTCTCTTTCCTCCTTTAAGACGCGCCTTAAAACCTACCTCTTTGACCAAGCTTTTGGTCACCTGCCCTAATTTATTCTTATGTGGATCGGTGTCAAATGTTTTGTCTTAAAATACTCCTGTGCAGCGCCTTGGGACGTTTTACTACGTTAAAGGCGCTATATAAATACAAGCTGCTGTTGCTGCTGAACATTTCATTAGAATTGTGTAAATTCTTTAATTATTTGGGGATTCCATTGCTTGTCGTTAGGGGATTCTGTTCGGAAATGACAGCAATGGAATCCTCCTTTCTGATGGGAGGACCTGGCCCACGTGATCCCAGGGACGCTTCTGAACCGCCTGCGTCTGAGATCCATGGGCCTTTACGCAGGCGTATGCCTGCAGGCCCAGGACCCGAAGTTTCCAAAGCCCGGGAGCCAGCAGTTCGGATTTATTTTCAGGTCGGAGGCATATTCCGACCCTATATGAAATTCATCATATCGTCACTCTTCCCCAGAGGATCTTTTACTATAAGATTACGAATTAACCCTGTCTCATTACACAATACTAGGTGTAAAATAGCCTTTTCCCTATTTGGTTCCTTGACCTATTGTTCTAGAAAACTGTCTCTAATGTGTTCCGTGAATTCGTCCTCCCGCTACTTTTGCGAATTTAGTTTCCCCCGTCTATATGAAGATTAAAGTCCCCCAGGATTATTGCAATACCTTAGAATCATAGAATGGTTACAGCACAGGAGGAGGACATTCGGCCCATCGAGCCCGTGCAGCTCTCTGCAAGAGCACTTCAGCTAGTCCTACTCCCCCGCCCTTACCCTGTAGCCCTGCAAATATTATTCCTTCAGGTACTTATCTAATTCCCTTTTGAAAGCCACGATTGAGTCTACCTCCACCACCCTTTCAGGCAGCGCATTACCAGATCCTAACCACTCGCTGTGTAAGTTTTTCCTCATGTCGCCTTTGGTTCTTTTGCCAAGCACCGTAAATCTGTGTCCTCTGGTTCTCAACTCTTCTGCCAGTGGGAATAGTTTATCTCTATCTATTCTGTCTGGACACATTATGATTTTGAACACTTCTATCATATCTCCTCTCAACCTTCTCTGCTATAATGTGAACAACCCCAGCTTCGCTAGTGTATCCACGTAACTGAAGTCCCTCATCCCTGGAACCATTCTTGTAAATCTTTTCTGCACCCTCGCTAAGGCCTTCGCATCCTTCCTAAAGTGCAGTGCCCAGAATTGGACAAAATACTCCAGTTGAGGCTGAACCAGTGTTTTATAAAGATTCATCAGAACTTCCTTGTTCTTTTACTCTGTCTCTATCCTTTTTTACATGCTCCTCTAATTTCCTGATTTCTACTCTGTCCAACACTAAGATTGCTGTTAGGGGGCCTACAATCTCCACCCACCGGTGTTTTCTGCCCTTTATTTCTTAGCTCCACCCATACTGATTCTGCATCCTGATTTTCTGGGCTAAGATCCTTTCTCTTTACTGCCTTTATCTTATCCTTTATTATCGGGGCTACCCCACCTCCTTTTCCATTTTGCCTATCTTTTCTAAAAGTCACGAACCCTGGAATATTTAGTTCCAACCTTGGTCACCCTGCAACCACGTCTCAGTAATGGCTACTTGATCAAACCCATTTATCTCTGTGCCATTAATTCATCTATCTCGTTACAAATGCTTTGTGCATTCAGATACAGCGCCTTTAATTTTAACTTTTTACTATTTTTCCCTGATGTGGCCTTAGTCGCTAATGCCCTATTACCGTTATTAAATTCTCTGTCCCTTCCTGACAACATCTGCTTGATTTTACCCAAATCGCTTCTCTGCTCTGCAGCCTTAACTTTTCTCTTCAGACGTATAAATTTACCCTTACCTGAATCCTCCCTCACCCTTATTAGTTTAAATCCCTATATACTGCCCTAGTTATTTGATTTGCCAGGACGTTGGCCCCAGCCCAGTTATTTGATTCGCCAGGTGCTGTGGTCCATTTGCCCATCCTCCCTGTAGTCTTTGTTCTCATCCACACTGGTAACAAGTACCTCGTACCTGTTGGACAATGGCAAAGGCTAAGGCGCCACCACCACTGCATCTGAAGTCCCCTTACCTGCTTGAGTTGCAGTCACATCTTCCTGTCCCTGACCACTAACCAAATCTAAACCACTACCTAACCTCAGGGGTGTGACTGGGTCAAAATAGACAGTTTCCTAGCTGATGAGGGAATTGGGGGTTACGGGGAGCGGGCAGGGAAGTGGACGTGAGTCTGGGTTCGGATCAGCCATGATCCTATTGAATGGCGGAGCAGGCCCGAGGGGCCGTATGGCCTACTCCTGCTCCTACTTATGTTATCTTATGTTATGTAAAATGTTCAGGTAACTCTTCCCCCTCCCCAATGCATCGTAATGTCTGCACCAGCTCAACAACTCTGAGCCGAAGTTCCTCGAGTTGCAGCCACTTGCTGCAGATGTGGTTGCCTGGGATCGCGCTGCTCTCCATAAACTCCCACATGCTGCAGATGCGGCACATCTCCTGCACGGCCATCTCTATCTAACCTTGTTTTATATATTTAATTAAAGTTTCATGAAATTAATTCACTTGGTTTATTTTTTAGTGTTTTTTAAATTAATTAATATTAATTTAATAAAGCATTAGTTATAGGTTCTTAGTTTTAAATACATACTGCCTCAAGCTTATACAAACCACTGCAAGTGTTAAAAGGCAAAAAGGAGCACCTCTTTTCCCGTCTACACTGAATTCCCACTCTCGCCAAATTCTCAGCTTCCCACTCTGTTTATGATGCACTCCGTTAATCTTGCGACCTGTGGTTACACTCAGCGCCTTAGGTCTGTGCCTCTAGGCATACTGGGATAGGACCAGTTGACAACTGAAAATAAAGCTCTTAATATGAAGTTTTTAAATTGGTTATATTGCAGCAGGCTTTGGATGGATGACTTTTAAGCATATACATCTGACTACATGTATACAAAAAGTGAAACCTTTAAGTACTGCATAATATTGTCATTATATCTGTGAAATTGAGCATATTGGGGAAAAACCTTGTGTTGATGTAGTTGGAGTCACTTGGCCTTGAAATTTACATCAACAGACTGTTTTTATAATTTTATTCATTTTAATTGCAGAAAGATCATTAAAATTAGGTGTGAAAAATTAATTTTCTCTTTTTGCAGATGATGAAGCATGCTTGGGGCAACTATAGACAGTATGCTTGGGGACACAATGAGTTGAAACCACTTTCCAGGAAGGGCCATTCCACCAATATATTTGGTAAGTATCTGGATATTTAGTCAAACATCTATTATTTGCATTTTCCATACCTTTTTTCCTTTGGCAACTTAGAAAATATGAAGACTTGCTTTTAGTTCAAATGCTGTAAAGACAGACTGAGACATGCTTTATTTAATTATCATTATGATATGTGATTATTTAAATAATTATAAATTAGTTTATTTACAAGATGTGCATTATTTAGGGAGGGTGGGAGAAATGAGGTAACTGGAGACCTGTTAGTTTGGCATCAATTGTGGCAAAATTACTGATTATTAGCAAAAACGAGAGCGTATGTAATTGGAGGTAACCATGTGACATGGGTCGGTAATTGGTTGCGAGGTAGGAGACAGACAGTAAGGATGAAAGGTTTATTTTTTGATTGCCGGGATGTGACAAGTGATGTTCTCCAGGGATCTGTACTGAGGCCACAGCTTTTCACCATATTGATTTGGATGAAGGAATAGCGAGTAGTATATCCAAATTTTCAGATGACACCAAGTGAGGAGGTACAGTAATTCTGCCTTTGCTCTACCAACTTGTATATTCTCCACAGAATCAACTGCCTCCCCCTTGTTTGGCATTGCTTGCAAATTTGCATTGATTTTCTGTATCCAAGTCATTGATGTAAATTGGAAACAGTAGGTATTTCAATACTGACCCCTGAGGCACCTCCCCTTCTGATATAACTTGCTGTTTTCTACCCTTCAGATAATTTCTTATCCATTCCCAAAGTTTATCCTGATTTTCCACGACAATGACTATAACTAGTAACCTTTTGTGTAGAACTTTGTCATGTGGTTTTTGGACGCCTAGGTACACCGCACATCTTGAGACTTTCCACTATGCACTTGGGATGTCGCCTCCTCAAATGAGGTTAGTCAGGCAGGGACTTCCCCTTCTGTCTCCATGTCTATTGCTTTTTACTGGGTTATTGTATGGACCTGCTTTGTTCCTCTTTTTGAAAAAAGGTACCATGTTAGCCTACTTGCAGTCTACTGGTGACTTTCCAGTGTTCAACGTCTCCCAAATTTCCTCTTCCCTCTCAGTACTCTTGGATCAATCTATCCCTGGGAATTTATTTGTTTTGATCCTTTTTAACCTGTCTGCGACTTCCATCTGGTTTATATCAATCATCAATTCTACTTGGGTTATCTCTGCTTAGAGATGGTATGTTAATTTGTGCTATTTAATGTTTGTTCCCCATATGAGATTGACAAGATAACTTCTGATTAATCAGTTATTGCCTGACATTTAATGAGTAGATACATTTATCATATTCCACTGCTGGCCATAACTCAATGTTCCAATGTGCCACACTTTGTTATATTTGATGTTGCATTTCGTTTAATTGGACTTTGGGGGAAGAGGGTTTTATGGAACTTCGCTATGTTAGCACACTGTGACATGTACTCGGATATCTGGTTACCATCTTGAAAATATTCTTGCAAAGGGGTTAAATAAAGGAATTTCTCACATTTATGATCCCTGTAAACTTTGTTTTAAATGTAACAGTCACCATAAGTGAATAAGTTACTAACTTGATCGAGTTTTTTGATGAGGTAACAGAGAGGGTTGATGAGGGTAATGTAGTTGACGTGGTGTACATGGATTTCCAAAAGGTGTTCGACGAAGTGCCACATAATAGGCTTGCCAGCAAAGTTGAAGACCATGGAATAAAAGGGACAGTGGCAGCATGGATACGGAATTGGCTAAGTGATAGGAAACAGAGAGTAGTGGTGAACGGTTGTTTTTCGGACTGGAGGGAGGTATACAGTGGTGTGCCCTAGGAGTTGATTCTAGGACCACTGCTCTTTCATTCATTCATACATATATAAGGACATGGGTGTATAGGGCACAATTTCAAACTTTGCAGATGACGCAAAACTTGGAAGTATAATGAACAGTGAGGAGGAGAGTGATAGACTTCAGGACGACATAGACAGGCTGGTGAAATGTGCGGACACGTGACATGAAATTTAACGCAGAAAAGTGTGAAGTGATAGATTTTCATAGAAAGAATGAGGAGAGGACAGATAAAGTAAATGGTACAATCCTGCACAAGCAAAGAGACTTGGGGGTATGTGTGCACAAATTGTTGAAGGTGGCAGGGCAGGTGAGAAAGCAGTTAAAAATGTTTACGGGATCCTGGGCTTCATAAATAGAGGTATAGAGTACAAAAGTGTGGAAATTGTGATGAACCTGTATAAAACACTGGTTCGGCCCCAACTGGAGTACTGTGTCCAATTCTGGGAACACACTTTAGGAAGAATGTGAAGGCCTTAGAGAAGGTGCAGAAAAGATTTACGAGAATTATTCCAGGAATGAGGGACTTCAGTTAAGTTGATAGACTGGAGAAGCTGGGGTTGTTCTGCTTGGAGCAGAGAAGATTGAGAGGAGATTTGATAGAGGTGTTCAAAATCATGATGGGTCTGGACAGAGTAGAGGGAAACTGTTCCCATTGGCAGAAGGGTCGAGAACCGGAGGACACAGATTTAAAGTGATTGGCAAAAGAACCAAAGCCGACGTAAGAAATAACTTTTTTACGCAGTGAGTAGTTAGGATCTGGAATGCACTGCCTGAAAGGGTGGTGGAGGCAGATTCAATCACGGCTTTCAAAAGGGAGTTGGATAAGTATCTGAAGGAAAGAAATTTTGCAGGGCTACGGGGAAAGGGTGGGGAATTGGGACTAGCTGAAGTACTCTTGCAGAGAGCTGGCACGAGGTCAACGGGCCGAATGGCCGCCTTCCGTGCTGTAACCATTCTATGATTTTAAAGTTTTCCCAATTAAAGGCTTGGTTCAAATGACATGTCACCTTAATTCAGTTGGTAGCACCTTCACCCTCACCTGTGGGCCTGGAAATTGTGGGGTAGAGTTTCCACTTTGGGCGCACTTGGCGATTCGGGCGCAGTTTGCGCCCAAATTTGCGCCTGTTTTGAAAAGTGTTTATCTCCCCCCCCGGGTTTACACCCAAACTAATTTGAGTATTGTCAAATGCAAAGTCCACCATGAACCAGCGCAATCTGGCATCGTTTTAAAAATGTAATTAAAAAAAAAAAAATTGCTTAAAAAAAATTCCTTGATATATTTAAGAGTGGAAACTTGAAGTTTGATTAATACAGCTGGAAGTGGATTTATCATAAAAAGTAAGCATTTTTAATCACAGTGTCAATCCACCACCTGTGAGTAACCCGATTTTGAATGACTAAAAGTGACTTAAAAAAAATACAAAACAATTTTCTAGTTATATTGGGATACAGTTGTCAGTTTCTTAGTAAATTTAAAAAAGAATTACATTCAAAACCTTTTATAATGTACCTATTAGTGTCCTTGTACCCAAAAGAACCAGCTTAATTTTTAAGAGTCTTATCGAAGGCCTACAAACGAGCGCAATTAGCGGAAACTCCCAATGGTGATATAATCCACCCTGGGGGTATGGCCAGCTTTATGGATGGGGCTGGCTTCTAGTGTGATGTTTTTTGAAACTAGGCCAAAAGATTGCGGAAACTCGGTTTGTGCTTAAAATTCCATGTTCTTTTGCGCTGGTTATGCTGATTTTGGACGAATTCCGCCGCATATGTTTTAAATCCCACTACGGGACTTAAGTACATAATTTAGGCTGACACTCTGGTTCAGTATAGAAGGAATACTGCATTATTGTAGGTGCTGTCCTTCGAATGAGACATAAAACCATGACACCGTCCACCTGTTTTGCCAGTTCAGGTCAACATTGAGATTCTATGTGGCACTATTTCTCTAATTGCTGTTTGTGGGTTCTTGCTATGCATAAAATGGCTGCCACATTTGTCTACATCAGAACCAGTTTTAGGAAATTGGTAAACAAGAGAAGGAAATACACTACATGGATTTTTGAGTGTAGTCCTTCAATAAGTTACTGTGTGTTATGGCACTCTGTAATGTTAACAAGTTCCAAATCTGTACCATATTGTAAGAGGAAAGTACCTGGTCAAACTAGATTTATTGGTTCTGTATGAATATCCAAATCTGAACATTTTATCAGTCCACTAGGCTTCACAAATCTGCCTAGGTACTTTAATGTATAGAGGGTAAATCTTGAGGCTAGGGTTCTCAATTTGTTTCATTCTAATGTGTGTTATAAGAGTTTCTTTTGTATTAAATGAGTGGTTCCCTTAATATCAGATTTCCCCTCTGTTCCTTGACCACCTTGGACCAAAAATAATTGAGGATGAGACTGATGAGGGAAATACTTATCGATTGAGGACAGAAACCTATTAAAGAAATGGGCACTCCAACAAAGGTTTTCTTCACCCCCCCCCGCCCCCCATGGAATTCTTAACTGACACATGAGAGTGTAGTTGGAAGATTAAGATGACACTGCTGTGCAGTTCTTAATATCTGTCATAGTTATATCTTCCATTCCAGTATGTACAGTATGATCAGTCTGATCTCTTTTTTATTTACTTTTGTTTATGCTTGGTCACATATAATCCTAACAGATGTTAATTTAAACAAATAATAGCATAGTAGTTATATAAAGCTTTGATAACAATTGCACAGATTGATGCTTTAAATAATGTTAGTCAGCACATAGTTTTGCGATAAACTGCACAGATCCATTCTCTGCTCAGCTGCAGAAAGATAAAGATGGTTGCTTGAAATGAAGAAACTTAAACAACAATTTGCATTTATGTAGTGCCTTTACTTAAGAACATAAGACGTAGGAGCAGGAGTAGGTCATTTGGCCCCTTGAGCCTGCTCCGCCGTTCAATAAGATCATCATGGCTGATCTGATCTTGGCCTTAACTCCACTTCCCTGCCCGCTCCCCATAACCCTTGACTCCCTTACCTTTCAAAAATCTGTCTATCTCCACCTTAAATATATTCAATGACCCAGCCTCCACAGCTCTCTGGGGAAGAGAATTCCAAAGATTCATGACCCTCTCGGAGAAGAAATTCCTCCTCCATTCTGATGTAAATGGGTGCCCCCTTATTCTGAAATTATGCCCCCTAGTTCTAGATTCCCCCACGAGGGGAAACACCCTCTCTGCATCTACCCTGTCAAGCCCCTTTAGAATCTTATATGTTTCAATAAGATCACCTCTCATTCTTCTAAACGCCAATGAGTATCGGCCCAACCTGCTCAACCTTTCTTCATAAGAAAACCCCTTCATCTCCGGAATCAACCTTGTGAACCTTCTCTCAACTGCCTCCAGTGCAAGTATATCCTTCCTTAAATAAGGAGACTAAAACTGTACGCAGTACTCCAGGTGTGGTCTCGTCAATGCCCTGTACAGTTGTAACAGGACTTCCCTGCTTTTATACTCCATTCCCTTTGCAATAAAAGCCAACATTCCATTTGCATTCCTAATTACTTGCTGTACCTGCATGCTAACTTTTTGTGATTCATATACAAGGACCCCAGATCCCTCTGTACCTCGGCATTTTGTAATCTCTCTCCATTTAAATAATAATTTGCTTTTTTATTTTTCCTACCTCGCATTTTCCCACATTAAACTCCATCTGCCAGATTTTTGCCCACTCACTTAGCCTACCTATATCCCTTTGGAGATTCTTTGCGTCCTCCACACAATTTGCTTTCCCACCTATCTTTGTATCATCAGCAAATTTGGCTACATTACACTCAGTCCCTTCATCCAAGTCATTAATATAGATTGTAAATAGTTGAGGTCCCAGCACTGATCCCTGCGGCACCCCACCAGTTACAGTTTGCCAACCTGAAAATGACCCGTTTATCCCGACTCTCTGTTTTCTGTTAGTTAGCCAATCCCCTATCCATCCATCCATGCTAATATATTACCCCCAACCCCATGAGCTCTTATCTTGTGTAGTAACCTTTTATGTGGCACCTTATCGAATGCCTCCTGGAAATCCAAATACACGACATCTACTGTTTCCCCTTTATCTACCCTGCTTGTTACATCCTCAAAGAATTCCAGCAATTTGTCAAACATGATTTCCATTTCATAAAACCATGCTGACTCTGCTTGACTATATTATGATTTTCTAAATGTCCTGCTACCACTTCCTTAATGATGGACTCCAGCATTTTCCCAATGACAGATGTTAGGCTAACTGGTTGATGGTTGCCTGCTTTCTGTCTCCATTCTTAAATAGGGACGTTACAGTTGCGGTTTTCCAGTCTGCTAGGACTGCTCCAGAATCCAGGAAATTTTGGTAGATTACAACCAATGCATCCACTATCTCTGCAGCCACCTCTCAAGACTCTAGGATGCAGGCCATCGGGTCCAGGGGACTTGTCCACCTTTAGTCCCATTAGTTTGCCTAGTACTTTTTCTCTAACGATAGTGATTGTTTTAAGTTCTCTCCCCCTTTCCCCCCCCAACCCCTTGATTATCCATTATTGCGATGCTTTGTGTCTTCTACCGTGAAGACCGATACAAAATATTTGTTTAAAGTCTCCGTCGTTTCCCTGATTCCCATTATTAATTCCCCAGACTCATCCTCTAGGGGACCAACATTTACTTTAGCTACTCTCTTCCTTTTTATATACCTGTAGAAACTCTTACTGTCTGTTTTTATATTTCTTGCTAGCTTACTTTTGTGGTAAACCACTGTTTGTATTCCTGTTTGTCCTGTTTGTATTCCACTGTGTACATGCCTGGACATGCCTCGGCTGACTCCTCCCACAGGTCCTAGTATAAAGGTGACTGCTCCCCAGCCCTTGGTATCCTGGACCGGTCGACCACTCGAGGCAGACCTCCATTCTGTTGTTAATAAAAGCCTTTAGTTACTCTTCTAACTCTCAGTCTTTTATGAGTAATTGATAGCGCATCAATTTTATTAACAACATTTTTATAATGGAGAAGATCCTCACACCAGCATGCCTGGACTTAGATCATCGGGAGGCGGACTCATCCACCAAGTTTACTCACTGGCTTAAGTGTTTCGAAAAATTCCTGACCGCCTCCGAAGCAATCAAATCGGACGAGGACAAACTGGATGTCCTGACCTCGAAAGTGAACCACCGAGTGTACTCGGTCATCCAAGACGCGACCTCGTACGCGGATGCTATCAAGCTCCTCAAGGGAGGGCAGCACGGTGGCATAGTGGTTAGCACTGTTGCCTCACAGCGCCAGGGGCCCGGGTTCAAATCCGGCCTCGGGTGACTGTCTGTGTGGAGTTTGCACATTCTCCCCGTGTTTGCGTGGGTTTCCTCCGGGTGCTCCGGTTTCCTCCCACAGTCCAAAGATGTGCGGGTTTAGGTTGATTGGCTATGGTAAATTGTCCCTTAGTGTTAGGGGGATTAAATACGTGGGGTTACGGGGATAGGGTGGGATATGTGTTGGTGTAGGGGTTACGGGGATTGGGTGGGATATGTGTCGGTGCAGGCTCGATGGGCCGAAATGGCCTCTATCTGCACTGTGGGGTTTCTGTGATTCTGTGATTCTGTGACCAGTACACGCGCCCAGTGAACGAAGTGTACGCCAGGCACCTCCTGGGGAGTCGTAAACAACAACCTGGGGAATCGACCGTGGAATACCTTCAGGCACTGTCTGTGCTTGGCCGGGCCTGTGGTTGTAAGGATGTAAAGGCCGCCGTGTACACAGAGGAACTTATCCGGGACGCTTTTGTAGCGGGCCACAGATCCAATTACACACGACAGCGACTGTTGGAGCAGAGTAACCTCGACCTCAACAAGGCCTCTGAACTCGCACTATCGTTGGATGCAGCCTACCAGGGCATGGATGCCTACTCCTCTGCACCGTGGACGCCGCGGGGAATGACAGCCTGGGACACGGTAGGACCGCCTCATAGCGCCGTGCCACCCCAGCCACACCCCAACAACGGCCCAACTACCGCAGCAGTGCCCCAAGGCCAGAAATGCTACTTCTGTGGCCAGGCAAAACACCCCAGAGCGCGCTGCCCGGCGAAAAACGCGATCTGCTCGGGCTGCGGGAAGAAGGGACACTACGCTAGCGTCTGCAGGGCCAAAGCCACCCCGAACCCCAGCAGCGCCGCGTGTGGGCCATGCGGGCCGCCATTTTGGACCTCCCCGGCCGTGTGCGAATCACCGGTACAGCAGCCATTTTGGACGCCTCCAGCCACATGGGGATCATGGACGCCGCCATCTTGGACGACAGCCGGGACGCAGCAGGCCCCCGACACCGCCTCATCTGATACCCGCAGCGACACACCGACCCCTACGCTGGCATCCGTTACACTGGACCAAGCGAGACCGCACCAACTGGCCAGTTCCACAATGGACATTAAGGTAAATGGTCACGATACAATCTGCCTTTTTGACTCTGGGAGCACGGAGAGCTTCATCCACCCCGACACGGTGCGGCGTTGCTCTCTCCCAGTCCTGCCTGCGCAACAGCGTATTTCTATGGCCTCCGAGTCCCAGTCGGCGGACATCGGCGGCTACTGCGTGGTGACACTCGTAGTAGACGGGACCGTGTACGATCATTTTAAACTTCTGGTCCTGCCTGACCTCTGCGCTGCCGTCCTGCTGGGGTTAGATTTTCAGTGCCACCTTAAAAGTGTTACGATGGCGTACGGTGGACCCCTACCCCCACTCACAGTCCGCAGCCAGCAGCTTCCAAATTGCCCGCCGCGCACCAGGTGCAACCTCTCCACACTCAGTCACCCCCCCCCCCCCCCCACTGTTTGCTAACCTCACCCCCGACTGTAAGCCCATCGCCACAAAGAGCAGGCGATACAGTGCCGGGGACAGGGTTTTCATTAAAACCGAAGTGGAGCGGCTCCTGAAAGAAGGGATTATTGAGGGCAGCACCAGCCCCTGGCGAGCCCAGGTTGTGGTCGTTAAGACCAGCGAGAAGCAGCGCCTGGTCATCGACTACAGCCAGACAATAAATCGCTACACCCTGCTGGACGCCTACCCACTCCCCCGTATAGCTGATATGGTCAACCAGATCGCGCAGTACCGCGTCTTCTCGACCATTGACCTGAAATCAGCGTACCACCAGCTCCCCATCCGCCCTGAGGACCGCCAGTACACTGCCTTTGAGGCAAACGGCCGCCTCTATCACTTCCTTAGGGTTCCCTTTGGCGTCACCAACGGGGTCTCCATCTTCCAAAGGGAGATGGACCGGATGGTAGATCAAAATGCGTTGCAGGCCACTTTCCCATATCTGGACAATGTGACCATCTGCGGCCGTGACTTGCAGGACCATGACGCAAACCTCGAAAAATTCCTCCGCACCGCCCAACTCCTAAACCTGACATATAACAAGGAGAAGTGCATATTCCGCACAAACCGCCTCGCCATCCTTGGCTGTGTTGTGGAACACGGAGTCATCGGCCCCGACCCCGACCGGATGCGTCCCCTTATGGAACTTCCACTGCCCCACTGCCTCAAGGCCCTGAAGAGGTGCCTAGGGTTTTTCTCCTATTACGCCCAGTGGGTCCCCTACTATGCGGACAAGGCCCGTCCGCTGATCAAGTCCACCTCTTTTCCCTTGACGGCAGAGGCCCGCTTAGCCTTCCACCGTATCAAGGAGGACATTGCCAAAGCCACCATGCACGCAGTGGACGAATCCATCCCCTTCCAGGTGGGAAGCGACGCGTCCGACTTTGCCCTGGCCGCTACCCTCAATCAGGCGGGGAGACCCGTGGCCTTCTTTTCACGAACCCTCCAAGGCCCGGAGACCAGACACTCCGCTGTTGAGAAGGAGGCCCAGGCGATTGTGGAGGCTGTGCGTCATTGGAGGCACTACCTGGCCGGAAAACGATTTACCCTGCTCACTGACCAGCGTTCAGTTGCTTTTATGTTTAACAACAAGCAGAGGGGCAAAATCAAAAATGACAAGATCTTGAGGTGGAGAATCGAACTTTCCACCTACAACTACGAGATCTTGTACCGGCCCGGGAAGCTAAATGAACCCCCGGATGCGCTATCGCGTGGCACCTGCGCCAGCGCGCAGATCGATAGACTACGGGTCCTCCACAATGACCTCTGCCACCCGGGGGTCACCAGGTTCTTCCACCTCATCAAGGCCCGCAACCTGCCTTACTCTATTGAGGAGGTCAGGACCATGACCAGGAACTGCCAAGTCTGCGCTGAGTGCAAACCACACTTTTATAGACCAGACAGGGCCCACCTGATAAAAGCCACTCGCCCCTTCGAGCGCCTGAGCGTTGATTTTAAAGGGCCTCTCCCCTCCTCCGACCGCAATGTGTACTTCCTCAATATTATTGATGAGTACTCCCGTTTCCCGTTCGCCTTCCCCTGCCCGGACATGACCAGTGCCACGGTCATTAAATGTCTGAACAACCTCTTCACCCTGTTCGGCTTCCCCAGCTATATCCATAGCGACCGGGGCTCATCGTTTATGAGCGACGAACTCCGTCAGTACCTGCTAACTAGGGGTATTGCCACAAGCAGGACCACCAGTTACAACCCCCGGGGGAACGGACAGGTGGAAAGAGAAAATGCGACAGTTTGGAAGGCCGTCCTGCTAGCCTTAAAGTCTAGGGGCCTTCCAACCTCCCGCTGGCAGGATGTGCTCCCCGATGCGCTCCACTCTATTCGGTCACTGCTCTGCACTGCCACTAACGCCACCCCTCATGAGAAAATGTTCGTCTTCCCAAGGAAGTCCACATCAGGGACATCGCTACCGCCATGGCTGACGTCCCCAGGGCCGGTCCTACTGAGAAGACACGTGAGGACCCATAAAACGGACCCCCTGGTCGAGAGGGTCGACCTCCTCCACGCCAATCCCCAGTATGCTTACATCGCATACCCGGACGGGCGGGAGGACACAGTCTCCATAAGAGACCTTGCACCCTCGGGGACCACAGTAACCCACTACCCACTACCACCCCCCCCCACGATCCGATATCCAGCCCCAGCAGACGGCAGGCCTGGGCCCCGCGACCCGCTCGACATCTACGAGGACGACACGCCTGTGCCACAGCCTACGCTGGACTCGACGCCGGAAGCTTCACTACCCCTGCCGTCGCCACGCCGATCACAGCGGCAGACAAGACCTCCGGAGAAACTCCAATACACTAACTTTTAATACACTTCACCCCGCCGGACTCAATTTTAAACAAGGGGTGAATGTGGTAAACCACTGTTTGTATTCCTGTTTGTCCTGTTTGTATTCCACTGTGTACATGCCTGGACATGCCTCGGCTGACTCCTCCCACAGGTCCTAGTATAAAGGTGACTGCTCCCCAGCCCTTGGTATCCTGGACCGGTCGACCACTCGAGGCAGACCTCCATTCTGTTGTTAATAAAAGCCTTTAGTTACTCTTCTAACTCTCAGTCTTTTATGAGTAATTGATAGCGCATCAACTTTCATAAGCTATCTTCTCTTTTTTTAGTCGTCCTTGTAGTGTATGTAACCGTTCCACCTTTAAGAGAACTATTTTGTAACCGTTCCACCTTTAAGAGAACTATTTTAAGGGTTGCACTACTTTATCTTGGCTGCTGTATACTGTAATACCGGCGGTGACCACACCGGTATATAAGTGCTGTGTAATGATTTATTGGGCAGATCCGCCCTGACCTTCAACCAGTAAAGTCCTGTTAAAGTTTACTCTTGTGGTCTGTGTAGTAATTCGCAATATAACACACAGACTTAACAGTCCTTTGCTGGTTTTTAAAATTTTCCCAATCCTCTGGCCTTTCACTATTCTTCGCAACATTGTATGCTTTTGTTTTCAATTTGATACCATCCTTTTCTTCCTTAATTAGCCACGGATGGTTCATCCTTCTCTTATATTCCAGTGAGAAAGAAAGATTCTATCTTTGCTGAGAGTTATGAAATATCTCCTTAAATGTTTGCCACTGCTTTTCTACAGTCTTACCCTGTAATATATTTACCAAGTCTACCTTCATACCTCTGTTTAAATTCAGGACGCTAGTTTCTCACCCTCAAACTGAATTTGAAATTCTACCACGCTATGATCATTCTTCCCAAGAGGATCCTTCACTTCGAGATCATTAATTAATCCAGCCTTGTTACATATTACCAGATCTAAAATAGTCTTCTCCCTGGTTGGTTCCACATACAAAAACATCCCAAGGCACTTAAATCTGTGGTCTCCTGGAACCATGCTTTTGAAAATACAAGATACTGTGTATATTATTGAGACTGACCTAATGGTTTTTTATTACAAAATCATGTTTGATGCATTTCACTGTATAGACCCTTAAAACCTACCTGAATTAGGCACCTTTGTGACTAGATTTGTTGAAATGTCTCAGAGCATTATGCCACTATGCTTGATTTTCAAACCTGTGATTCTGCCCTTCTGTTGCTAATGAAATCACCTTGCACTACCAAGAGAAAGAAAGTTTTTATTTCTATCAGCCTTTCTGCCTCAAGCCTTTCTTCTCTTTCTCATAACTGGAGCAGTTTCATGCACACTTACCAAAATGATCGCTGGGTCAAAATCCTGGAACTCCCTACCTAACAGCACTATGGGAGTACCTTCCCCACACGGATTGCAGCGGTTCAAGAAGGCGGCTCACCACCACCTTCTCAAGGGCAACTAGGGATGGGCAATAAATGCTGGCCTTGCCAGCGACGCTCACATCCCACAAATTTTTTTTTTTTTAAATGATGCCTTGACTAAAAATGTTGAAATCTAGTGAAGGCTGAGCTTTTTAAGTTTACTTAAATCCTGCATGTTTAGCTTGCAAGGTAACGAATTGCTGAACAATACATCCTGACTTGTGCAGATACAAATTCATGTTTTAAAATCCAAGCTTGCTGTCACCTAATTACTGTAAAATGAGGAAACACTGAAGAAGGTAAGGAGTTCCATTGTTTGAAAAGATTGAGAGTAAGAGACTGTGTGTGATCAGTCTTGATTTCATTGCAGTGAGGATGTAAGAAAGATAACGAGCATGTAGCATGGCATATTTACAGCTTAGGAGGAGGAAGAAGAAAGTTTTAGAGTAATAATGATTATATAAGAAGTAAGAGCAGGAGTAGGCCATACGACCCCTCAAGCCTGCTCCGTCATTCAATAAGATCATGGCTGATCATCGACCTCAACTCCACTTTCCTGCCCGATCTCCATTTCCCATGATTCCCCTAGAGTCCAAAAATCTATCTATCTCAGCCTTGAATATACTCCACGACTCAGCATGCACAGCCCTCTGGGGCAGAGAATTCCAAATATTCACAACCCTCTGAGTGAAGAAATTCCTCCTCATCTCGGTCTTAATTCCTGAGACTATGCACCCTTGTTCTAGACACTCCAGCCAGGGGAAGCAACCTCTCAGCATCTACCCTGTCAATTCTCTTCAAAATCTTGTATATTTCAATAAGATCACCTCTCATTCTTCTAAACTCTAGAGAGTATGGGCTCATTCTACACAATCTCTCATCATAGGACAGCCCGCTCATCCCAGGATAAGGTATTGATCGAGTAATGAGAGGTTGGAGCTAACTGCCAAGCTCCTTGCAACGTATAGAGGAGCCTTCCCAAATATGGAAGTAGTATTCAAAACTTGCATGTACTTGGGGTTTAAAGAGTTCAATGTTTTTGAGGGGAAAGGATATGTTTGATGCAAAAAGAAATTTGAGCTTCTCTGAGACACCTTAGTGTAATTCCACTTGAGGCCAGAAAAGATAGCTGAAGACTAGATGGAGGACGAAGAGTAGAGGAATTAAAGAGGTGGTAGTCACTTAGCGCTGATAGCATATGAGGGAGAAGGAAATAGAGGGTTATGCTGATCGATTTCGATGAGGAAAGATGGGATGAGGCTTGAGTGGAGCATAAACACCGGCATGGACTGCTTGGGCCGAATGCCTGTTTCTGTGCCATATATCCTATGTAATCCTATGATGAGAAGAAAATTTATTTGAAGAATTGACAGGACATGGAAGATATCAAGATGTAGCTCCGCCATTGCACTGCAAGCAGAATGTAGATCATGTGTACTGAGATTGTGTATTCTGAAGGCAGTTGATGAATGCAGCAGCAACTTGCGTTCTATAATGCCATTAATGGAATAGAGTGGGATCATAAGCAAAAGAGTAGATAGGGTTGATTTGTGCAGCAACAAGTGATTGTCATGGTACGCCATCCTGTGACAAATCCCATGATTTTTAGGACTCCCCATATATAATGTGATTTTCTTCCCCCCCCCCCCCACTGGCTCTGTTTCAAAAAAAGAAAATCAGGGCCATTTTCTTCATTTTGCTGACTGAAGCTGCCTCAATGTGTCTGTGTGCAGTCTGCATGAGTGCTCAGTTCCCATTCCAAATAATATTATGGAAGGCTTTCCAATGAAATGTAATCCTAGCAAATTTCAGTGTTGCAACTTATCTTGTGCAGCTGAATTTGGTTAGACCAATTTTTTATCCTCCAGGATCTGACCTTTGGAGCTGCATGGCATCATTGTTAAAAGGTGACATGTTTCACGTCAGTAGCAACAACATCTGTCCATGTGAATTTCCAGATTTCTCCTGCAATTTACACAAGTAGTGTGGTGATTATGGTACTACACTAGCAACACAGCATGGCAAGTTGTGAAATTAAGTTCAATAAATTTGGTAATTTGTGGGATAGCAAAATGATCATGAAAGCTGTTGCTCTATCATTTTAAAAATCCAACTGGTTCATTGATGCCCGCTACGTGGTCAAGCCGACACATGACTTCAATCCACACTAAATGGTTAACTAGCTTTGGTGGGGACCAAATTGAAGGTCAATTGTAAATTTCAAAACTGAAGACTGGGTCTGGTTAGAGTGGATACGTCGCCTGGTCCAGATGGCTTGTATCCCAGGTTGCTAAGGGAATTAGGGGAGGAGATAGCAGAAGGGTTTGCTATAATTTTCCAATCTTCCCTAGATGTGGGGGAGGTGCCTGAGGATTGGAAAGTGGAAAATGTGACCCCATTGTTCAAGAAAGGGTGTAAGGACAATCCTAGTAACTGCAGGCCGGTCAGTTTAACATCAGTAGTGGGTAAAGTTTTACAAACAATAATCAAGGAAAAAATTAACTGGCTCTTGGAGAGGTTTAAGCTAATTAAAGAGAGCCAACACGGATTTGTAAAAGGCAGATCGTGTTTGACTAATCTAATTGCATTTTTTGATGAAGTAACAGGGAGGATTGATGAAGGGAATGCAATGGATTTTGTCTACATGGATTTTCAGAAGGCGTTTGACAAAGTACCACATAGAAGGCTGGTTAACAAAATTGAGGCTCATGGAATAGGTGGGTCAGTGGCAGCTTGGATAAGGAATTGGCTTAAGGATAGAAAACAGCGAGTTGTGGTAAATGGCTGTTTTTCAGACTGGGGGATAGTAGACAGTGGTGTTCTCCAAGGGTCAGTGCTGGGGCCACTGCTTTTTTTTGATATATATAAATGACCTGGATATTGGAATACAGAGTAGAATTTCTAAATTTGCAGATGACACAAAACTTGGGGGTGTGGCAAACAGTGAGGATGATACCAATCGACTGCAACAGGATATAGAAAGGCTAGCAGAATGGGCAGACAAGTGGCAGATGGAATTTAATACAGAGAAGTGTGTGGTGATGCATTTTGGCAGAAGGAACAGGGAGAGGCAATATACACTTAATGGCACAGTTTTAAAGAGTGTGCAGGGACAGAGAGACCTGGGAGTTAATGTGCTTAGGTCTCTGAAGGTGGCGGGACATATTGAGAGTGGTTAGGAAAGCATATGGGATCTTGGGCTTCATAAATAGAGGTATTGAGTACAAAAGTAGAGAAGTTATGCTGAACCTTTATAAAGCGCTGATTAGGCCACAATTAGGTATTGCGTCCAGTTCTGTTCACCACACTTTAGGAAGGATGTGAAGGCACTTGAGAGGGTGCAGAGGAGATTTACCAGAATGGTTCCGGGGATGAGGATTCATAGCTACAAGGACAGGTTGAAGAAGCTGGATTTGTTTTCATTGGAGCAAAGGCGGTTTGATGGGTGATTTGATGGAGGTGTACAAGATTATGACGGGTTTGGATAGGCTAGACGGGGAAAGGCTGTTCCCACTAGTTGATGGCATAAGGACTAGAGGACACAGATTTAAGGTTTTGGGCATGAGATAGAGGGGGGATATGAAGAAAAACTTTTTTACACAGCGATTGGTGAGGACCTGGAACTCGCTGCCGGTGGAAGCGGGGACACAATGTTTTCAAGCGGAGACTGGATAGGCACTTGAAGAAAATTAGCTTGCAGGGCTACGGGGATAGTGCGGGGGACTGGGACTGACTGGATTGCTCTACAGAGAGCCGGCACGGACTCGATGGGCTGAATGGCCTCCTTATGTGCCGTTATGACTCTAGGACTCCATGACTCTTGACCGCTTCACTCCACTGCATCTGTGTTGTCAGACTGCTTGCCCAACATCCAGTCCTGGATGAGCTGAAACCAGCTCCAGTGAAACATTGGGAATGACCAAAGCCATTGTCTTCGGCCTCCACCACAATCTCTGTTCTCTTATTGATGCGCTATCAATTACTCATAAAAGACTGAGAGTTAGAAGAGTAACTAAAGGCTTTTATTAACAACAGAATGGAGGTCTGCCTCGAGTGGTCGACCGGTCCAGGATACCAAGGGCTGGGGAGCAGTCACCTTTATACTAGGACCTGTGGGAGGAGTCAGCCGAGGCATGTCCAGGCATGTACACAGTGGAATACAAACAGGACAAACAGGAATACAAACAGTGGTTTACCACATTCACCCCTTGTTTAAAATTGAGTCCGGCGGGGTGAAGTGTATTAAAAGTTAGTGTATTGGAGTCTCTCTGGAGGTCTTGTCTGCCGCTGTGATCGGCGTGGCGACGGCAGGGGTAGTGAAGCTTCCGGCGTCGAGTCCAGCGTAGGCTGTGGCACAGGCGTGTCGTCCTCGTAGATGTCGAGCGGGTCGCGGGGCCCAGGCCTGCCGTCTGCTGGGGCTGGATATCGGATCGTGGGGGGGGGGTGGTAGTGGGTAGTGGGTTACTGTGGTCCCCGAGGGTGCAAGGTCTCTTATGGAGACTGTGTCCTCCCGCCCGTCCGGGTATGCGATGTAAGCATACTGGGGGTTGGCGTGGAGGAGGTCGACCCTCTCGACCAGGGGGTCCGTTTTATGGGTCCTCACGTGTCTTCTCAGTAGGACCGGCCCTGGGGACGTCAGCCATGGCGGTAGCGATGTCCCTGATGTGGACTTCCTTGGGAAGACGAACATTTTCTCATGAGGGGTGGCGTTAGTGGCAGTGCAGAGCAGTGACCGAATAGAGTGGAGCGCATCGGGGAGCACATCCTGCCAGCGGGAGGTTGGAAGGCCCCTAGACTTTAAGGCTAGCAGGACGGCCTTCCAAACTGTCGCATTTTCTCTTTCCACCTGTCCGTTCCCCCGGGGGTTGTAACTGGTGGTCCTGCTTGTGGCAATACCCCTAGTTAGCAGGTACTGACGGAGTTCGTCGCTCATAAACGATGAGCCCCGGTCGCTATGGATATAGCTGGGGAAGCCGAACAGGGTGAAGAGGTTGTTCAGACATTTAATGACCGTGGCACTGGTCATGTCCGGGCAGGGGAAGGCGAACGGGAAACGGGAGTACTCATCAATAATATTGAGGAAGTACACATTGCGGTCGGAGGAGGGGAGAGGCCCTTTAAAATCAACGCTCAGGCGCTCGAAGGGGCGAGTGGCTTTTATCAGGTGGGCCCTGTCTGGTCTATAAAAGTGTGGTTTGCACTCAGCGCAGACTTGGCAGTTCCTGGTCATGGTCCTGACCTCCTCAATAGAGTAAGGCAGGTTGCGGGCCTTGATGAGGTGGAAGAACCTGGTGACCCCCGGGTGGCAGAGGTCATTGTGGAGGACCCGTAGTCTATCGATCTGCGCGCTGGCGCAGGTGCCACGCGATAGCGCATCCGGGGGTTCATTTAGCTTCCCGGGCCGGTACAAGATCTCGTAGTTGTAGGTGGAAAGTTCGATTCTCCACCTCAAGATCTTGTCATTTTTGATTTTGCCCCTCTGCTTGTTGTTAAACATAAAAGCAACTGAACGCTGGTCAGTGAGCAGGGTAATTCGTTTTCCGGCCAGGTAGTGCCTCCAATGACGCACAGCCTCCACAATCGCCTGGGCCTCCTTCTCAACAGCGGAGTGTCTGGTCTCCGGGCCTTGGAGGGTTCGTGAAAAGAAGGCCACGGGTCTCCCCGCCTGATTGAGGGTAGCGGCCAGGGCAAAGTCGGACGCGTCGCTTCCCACCTGGAAGGGGATGGATTCGTCCACTGCGTGCATGGTGGCTTTGGCAATGTCCTCCTTGATACGGTGGAAGGCTAAGCGGGCCTCTGCCGTCAAGGGAAAAGAGGTGGACTTGATCAGCGGACGGGCCTTGTCCGCATAGTAGGGGACCCACTGGGCGTAATAGGAGAAAAACCCTAGGCACCTCTTCAGGGCCTTGAGGCAGTGGGGCAGTGGAAGTTCCATAAGGGGACGCATCCGGTCGGGGTCGGGGCCGATGACTCCGTGTTCCACAACACAGCCAAGGATGGCGAGGCGGTTTGTGCGGAATATGCACTTCTCCTTGTTATATGTCAGGTTTAGGAGTTGGGCGGTGCGGAGGAATTTTTCGAGGTTTGCGTCATGGTCCTGCAAGTCACAGCCGCAGATGGTCACATTGTCCAGATATGGGAAAGTGGCCTGCAACGCATTTTGATCTACCATCCGGTCCATCTCCCTTTGGAAGATGGAGACCCCGTTGGTGACGCCAAAGGGAACCCTAAGGAAGTGATAGAGGCGGCCGTTTGCCTCAAAGGCAGTGTACTGGCGGTCCTCAGGGCGGATGGGGAGCTGGTGGTACGCTGATTTCAGGTCAATGGTCGAGAAGACGCGGTACTGCGCGATCTGGTTGACCATATCAGCTATACGGGGGAGTGGGTAGGCGTCCAGCAGGGTGTAGCGATTTATTGTCTGGCTGTAGTCGATGACCAGGCGCTGCTTCTCGCTGGTCTTAACGACCACAACCTGGGCTCGCCAGGGGCTGGTGCTGCCCTCAATAATCCCTTCTTTCAGGAGCCGCTCCACTTCGGTTTTAATGAAAACCCTGTCCCCGGCACTGTATCGCCTGCTCTTTGTGGCGATGGGCTTACAGTCGGGGGTGAGGTTAGCAAACAGTGGGGGGGGGGGGGGTGACTGAGTGTGGAGAGGTTGCACCTGGTGCGCGGCGGGCAATTTGGAAGCTGCTGGCTGCGGACTGTGAGTGGGGGTAGGGGTCCACCGTACGCCATCGTAACACTTTTAAGGTGGCACTGAAAATCTAGCCCCAGCAGGACGGCAGCGCAGAGGTCAGGCAGGACCAGAAGTTTAAAATGATCGTACACGGTCCCGTCTACTACGAGTGTCACCACGCAGTAGCCGCCGATGTCCGCCGACTGGGACTCGGAGGCCATAGAAATCCGCTGTTGCGCAGGCAGGACTGGGAGAGAGCAACGCCGCACCGTGTCGGGGTGGATGAAGCTCTCCGTGCTCCCAGAGTCAAAAAGGCAGATTGTATCGTGACCATTTACCTTAATGTCCATTGTGGAACTGGCCAGTTGGTGCGGTCTCGCTTGGTCCAGTGTAACGGATGCCAGCGTAGGGGTCGGTGTGTCGCTGCGGGTATCAGATGAGGCGGTGTCGGGGGCCTGCTGCGTCCCGGCTGTCGTCCAAGATGGCGGCGTCCATGATTCCCATGTGGCTGGAGGCGTCCAAAATGGCTGCTGTACCGGTGATTCGCACACGGCCGGGGAGGTCCAAAATGGCGGCCCCCATGGCCCACACGCGGCGCTGCTGGGGTTCGGGGTGGCTTTGGCCCTGCAGACGCTAGCGTAGTGTCCCTTCTTCCCGCAGCCCGAGCAGATCGCGTTTTTCGCCGGGCAGCGCGCTCTGGGGTGTTTTGCCTGGCCACAGAAGTAGCATTTCTGGCCTTGGGGCACTGCTGTCTGGCCTTGGGACACTGCTGCGGTAGTTGGGCCGTTGTTGGGGTGTGGCTGGGGTGGCACGGCGCTATGAGGCGGTCCTACCGTGTCCCAGGCTGTCATTCCCCGCGGCGTCCACGGTGCAGAGGAGTAGGCATCCATGCCCTGGTAGGCTGCATCCAACGATAGTGCGAGTTCAGAGGCCTTGTTGAGGTCGAGGTTACTCTGCTCCAACAGTCGCTGTCGTGTGTAATTGGATCTGTGGCCCGCTACAAAAGCGTCCCGGATAAGTTCCTCTGTGTACACGGCGGCCTTTACATCCTTACAACCACAGGCCCGGCCAAGCACAGACAGTGCCTGAAGGTATTCCACGGTCGATTCCCCAGGTTGTTGTTTACGACTCCCCAGGAGGTGCCTGGCGTACACTTCGTTCACTGGGCGCGTGTACTGGTCCTTGAGGAGCTTGATAGCATCCGCGTACGAGGTCGCGTCTTGGATGACCGAGTACACTCGGTGGTTCACTTTGGAGGTCAGGACATCCAGTTTGTCCTCGTCCGATTTGATTGCTTCGGAGGCGGTCAGGAATTTTTCGAAACACTTAAGCCAGTGAGTAAACTTGGTGGATGAGTCCGCCTCCCGATGATCTAAGTCCAGGCATGCTGGTGTGAGGATCTTCTCCATTATAAAAATGTTGTTAATAAAATTGATGCGCTATCAATTACTCATAAAAGACTGAGAGTTAGAAGAGTAACTAAAGGCTTTTATTAACAACAGAATGGAGGTCTGCCTCGAGTGGTCGACCGGTCCAGGATACCAAGGGCTGGGGAGCAGTCACCTTTATACTAGGACCTGTGGGAGGAGTCAGCCGAGGCATGTCCAGGCATGTACACAGTGGAATACAAACAGGACAAACAGGAATACAAACAGTGGTTTACCACACTTATCGACCGTTTCCATCCCCTTCCAGGCTATTCGCAACCTCGGCGTCCTATTTGATCCTGAGCTGAGCTTCCAACCCCATATCTTCTCCATCACAAAGACTGTCTACTTCCACCTCCATAACATTGCCCATCTCCGCCCCAGCAAGAGCACATCTGCTGATGAAATCCTCATCCATGCTTTTGTTACCTCCAGACAGGATTATTCCAATGCTCTCTTGGATAGCCTCCTACCTTGCACACTCCATAAACTTGAGATCATCTAAAACTCTGCTGTCTGTATCCTAACTCATACCCTATATTGGCTCCCAGTCCACCAACACTTCAATTTGAAAATTCTCACCCTCGTATTCAAGTTCCTCCAGAGCCTCACCCCTCCCTATGTTTATAACATCCTCCAGCCCTACAACCTCTCCTCCTTTAAGATGCTCCCTAAAACCTACCTCTCTGCCCAAGCTTTTAGTCATATGTCCTAATATCTCCATCTTTGGCTTGGTGTCAATTTTTGTCTCGATTATACTCCTGTGATTTTACTACCTTATAGGCACTATGTAAATGCACGTTGTTGTATTCTTCATTATTTGTAGTTCATATACAAATGGCTATCATTAAACTGGGGGAAATTGCAAAGGCACTGTGTTTTAAAGTCTACATCTTATGGCCTTGATCTGTATTTCCACTTTAGTTTATCTCCTGTGTGGACATTTATGCATCAGTCCTTTACAAAATAACCTTTAACTGGTACTTCAGCCTGAGAGACTTTGGTTCTGACGATCATGGCTCTACAAGTCCTTGAGATTTCACATTAAATGTTTCCTACTGTATGTGTTGATCTCAATTAACAGTGGACCACATTGTCAGATGCATGGGTCAGAAAACAGTGGTCCTTGTGATGGAGGTCTAGCCATGAAGTATCAGGTGGACAGTGTGCCTGGGATTCCAGATGTTCATAAGGCCTGATGGGGTGTCTTGGGTGATGCATTTTGGAGGCAAAGGAGTTGTTGGAGTTATTAGAAAATGGGTTAACTATGTTTATGGGTAAGTTTGTACTTTTTTCTAACCAAATTTTCAATTTTTAGTGTGTTGTGGTATACATTTTATTTTTAGGAGTATAGAGTAGGATGTATGAGGAACTATCGTTGTATTGGAGAATCTGGGGAATGTGATTGTATATATTTTTAGTGGAATTTGATTGGGAAGAAAATTGAAATCGGGGAGAGAGATTTTGCATAATCTGATTGGTGAATGATGAAGTACAACTGAAGTAGAAAGTAACCAATTAGCAAGAAAACAAATAGAGACTTACAACTTAACCAATGAGAGGAAAAAGAAAACTGGTCAGCCCAATGGTTATGTTGATAGATTGACACATCTTTATTATAAAGATATAGCCTCTGTGCTTAGCTTTATTCCACGTTTCATCCATAGAATCTGAACAGAGGAGACAACTGTAACACTGATGGTTTTTAACTGTACTACAAATAAAAGGCCCCTGAGAGATCACACCCCAAAGGTTTGAAGAAAATATCCTTTGTATAAAATGAGAAAAATCTATTTTCTAACTTAACGGAATTGAGCACAGAATAGTTTATGGTGATCTTATACTGGCAGGGCTTCTTGTTGCAGATGGAGGCCCATATATGCACAACTCGACTCAGAAACTGCCATTTGATAACTTAGCTCTTGAAGTAGGCTAATAGTATTTCTTCAATCTGTTGAGATTGAGACAAGCCTGTAATAATAAATGGAAGCTATTTGTTCCAGTGCTAAGTTAATTTCTTTAATAATTTGGGATACGATATCTGAGATCATTTATAAGTGCTTTTACACTGGGGCCTGTCTAAATTAGATTGCTGAGACCTGTATGTTAGCTCCTTGTGTTTGCACTACTAAATCTGTCTGTCTTATCCTGGAAGCAGAATCATAGATGTACTTTTTCATGGGTGTAGGATAAGGTCACTGGAATAAAACAGCACTTGCCTGCCTGATGGAACCCTTTGGTGGGGCAATGGCAAATGTGCTCTTCACTGTTCAAAACACTTCTTGTAGAGTCCATCAGGCATGAAGCAAATTTAGCAATTACTACACCCTCTGGGAGGTTGCATCTAAAGCAATGTACACAACAAATGTATTGGAGAATCTGGGGAATGTGATTGTAGCTATAGAACAATGAAAATATACATAGTACAGTTCTCTTGCAGGTGGACATGGGACAGCAAACAGTGCTCAGGCTTCCAGCCCAAGGCTATCCTTTGTTGTGAGAGTTTCTCAGTGGGGTCACCAAAGATGCAAAGATTAGCTCTGATCTACTAAGAGCTATCCCCCCCCCCCCCATATTTCTTCTCCTTCCAAATATTTCAATCACTTACTGGTGGTTTTGTGGCTGCTTAATGGCTGTTGATGTGCATAATGTTTCTGTGGCCAGAATTCACCTTGACATTCATTGCAGACATCTCCTTTATTTGACCCCAAGCTGAGTTTCCTTCCTCATTTCCTTCCCATCACAAAGACTACCCAGTTGTACCTCTAATATCGCTCGCCCCCATCCCTATATGCCACTGAAACTTTCATGCATGCCTTTTCACCTCCAGACACTTCTGAAATCTTTTCCTGGACGTCTTCACATCCTCTACCCTCCTTGAACATCATCTGATCCAAAGTTCTGCTGGCTGGATTGTATCCTGCACCAGGTCATGCTCACCCCTGTCCTTGCTGATTTATATTGGCTTTTGGTTCTCTCGCATCTCTGAAATGTAGTAAACATTGAGGAGGATAGTAACAGACTTCAGGAAGACATAGACAGATGGGTGAAATGGGAACAGATGGTGGATTAAATTTAACACAGAGAAGTGTGAAGTGATTTATTTTGATGGGAAGAATGAGAAGAGGCAATATAAACTAAATGGTACAGTTATACAGGGGATGCAGGAACAGAGAGACCAGGGGGTGTATGTACACAAGTCTTTGAAGGTGGCAGGACAAGTGGAGAAGGCTGTTAAAAAGGCATACAGAATCCTTAGCTTTATTAATCGAGGAAGAGGGTACAAAAGCAAGGAAGTTATGCAGACATTTATAAAACACTGTTTAGGCCCCAGCTGGAATATTGTGACCAATTCTGGGCACCATACTTTAGGAAGGATGTCAAGGCCTTGGAGAGGGTTCAGAGGAGATTTACTAGAATGGTACCAGGGATGAGGGACTTCAGTTACGTGGAAAGACTAGAGAAACTGAGTTCTCCTTCGAGCAGAGAAGGTTAAGGGGAGATTTGATAGAGGTGTTCAAAATCATGACCAGTTTTGTTTCCAGTGGCAGACGGGTCTGTAACCAGAGGACACATTTAAGGTAATTGGCGAAATTACCTTAATGACTCATGCACGCAGACTTTCTACATGCAGCAATCTAGCAACCAGAGGCGACGTGAGAAAAACATCTTTTACGCAGCAAGTTTTGATCTGGAATGCACTGCCTGAAAGGGTGATGGAAACAGATTTTTTAATAGCTTTCATAAGGAATTAGATTAATAGTTGAAGAGGAAAAATTTGCAGGGCTGTGGGGAAAGATCAGAGGAGTGGGCCTAATTGTATAGGTCTACCAAGGAGCTGGCACGGGCATGGTGGGCCGAATGGCCACCTGTGCTATATCATTCTATGATTTCAAATTTTAAACTTTCATCCTCGTTTAAATCCCTCCACCTTGCCTCTTCCTACCTCTGTAACCTCCACCAGCTCTTCAAGCCTTCCCATACTCATTCCTCTGATTCCAGCCTCTTGTGCATCCCCACCTCTCTGTTCCACAATTGGCAGCCATTCTCTAGAATTCCCTCCCTAAGTCCCTCCACCTCACCGCCTCCCTTCCCTTCCTTAAAACCATCTTGAAACCTCACTTCTTTGGCTAAGATTTTGGTCCTCCTTCCTAATTTTTTTTCATTTGGCTCAGCACCTGTTTTTCTTATGACTTTGTAAAGCACCTTGGAACATTTTTCTGGGTTAAAGGTGCTATATAAATGCAGGTGGTTGTTTGCCTGCAGTCTATCGATATGAAAGTACAGACAAGGTGGGCTGAATGACCACCTCCTGTGATGAAAACTCTATATAAAGGGGACAGTAATATGGAAACCCATGTTCCATATTATTCTCTCTCCTTGATTAAATGAAGAAATAGTGGTCCGAAAACATTATCAAAACAGTAATACTGGCTTTACACTGTTTTATATGGAGGTCAAAATAAAGACCATAAATGATAGTCATTTTTAACTGCATGTCATTTTTTTCTAACACAAAAATCAGCCATGTATTTGCTGCATTTTATGTACAGAGGTATTTATTGAAGTTTTCTGTAAAAAGCCTGTGCAAGAGATTTGCTGCATGTAGAAAGTCTGAGAGTGTGAGTCATTGAAGTGACTACACTTCAAAAAAATAGGTACTTCATTGGCTGTAAAGCACATTGAGGCATCCTGAGGGTATGAAAGGCAAATATAAATGCAGGTTCTTTTCTTGTGTGTTGACACTTACTTCACTCATCCATCAGATCAGTCACACTCCCACAGTTGTTGATCTGCTAAATTTACTCAATTTGACGAATGTTAATTTAAAAAAAGACTTGCATTTATATAGCGCCTTTCACGACCACCGGATGTCTCAAAGCGCTTTACAGCCAATTAAGTACTTTTTTGGACTGTAGTCACTGTTGTAATGTGGGAAACGTGGCAGCCAATTTGCGCACAGCAAGCTCCCACAAACAGCAATGTGCTAATGACCAGATAATCTGTTTTTGTTATGTTGGTTGAGGAATATATATATGGGAAAGACACTGGGGATAACTCCCCTGCTCTTCTTTGAAATAGTGCCATGGGATCTTTTACGTCTACCTGAGCGCAGACAGGGCCTCGGTTTAACATCTCATCCAAAAGACGGCACCTCTGACAGTGCAGCACTCCCTCAGCACTGCACTGGAGTGTCAGCCTACATTTATGTGCTCAAGTCCCTGGAGTGGGACTTGAACCCACAACCTTCTGACTCAGAGGCGAGTGTACTACCCACTGAGCCACAGCTGACACTCGTAATTTTGAGGCTGATATGGCTTGAAAGTATTGCTAATGGTACAAAATATTAGACATCAAGTTGTCTCTTAATAATTTAGATATTTTTTTACTTTCAATCTCTTCTGAAACATTTATAGCTAAATAAGATCCTTATCAAACTTTGAAAATACAGACTTAATTTAAGCTGTGTTGACCCTAATCCACACAACATATCTTCAGCTACCAAATCTTTAGGTCTTAATAAAAAATATTTTCAGGCTGCAATAGAGTTAAATGCACTGAAGTTTACTTTGTGCTGGTATAAATCTGTGCAGTTTGATGTCAGTTTGAATCCTTCATCCATAACCTAACCATCTTATTGTGGCTGTTTTGATGTTCAAAGATTTCTGTTACTGGATGTGGTTTAGGTAGTATTGTAATTTTAAGCTTTGTCTTTGTGTTTTGCATTCAAGGTTGTTTGTATTTTTAAACCCGAGGCTTACCATTTCTATCTGACAGAAGTGTGACCAACATAAGAATAATATTCTTAAGTAAAGATTTTATTAATCAGTGCTATTGAATGATTATACTTCTCTTGGTGAAGTGCAGTTATGTGGCTTCACTTGTCATTAAACTGACTTGCTTGAGATAATGGGCCTTCTCTTTTCTAACTGTCCAGTTGTACATTCTTAATTGATGTATGTGCTATTAATATTTCAGACAGCTTGTTTGCACTTTTGAAAGCAAAAATTAGAATGTGCAAGCAGGAATTGACTGGAGGAAATGACCCAGAACAGATGATGAATGAAAAGTGATTACTTTTTTAAATATTGCTCATTGCAGAGTGAGAACACACTAGGCTATGTGGCTATTTTTGTAAACTGTCATTTAAGTGAGCAGCATATTAATCAAGTATTCTAAGTTGAGCTTTCTAGTGTGACCTCAAGTTGCTGTTCACTTGCATTTGTGCCACAAAAAATGGTATGAGTGAATCTTGCCTTGAGTTTTTTTCAGTGGTTAACAAGAATCTCACATCCACAATGTGCCTCTCCTATAAAATTAGTTGTGAATATTAAATATATTTGTGTTTGAGGTTCATACTGCCGTTTGCCATGGTAATGCATTGACTGATGAGCACAGTACTCGCATTACTCTGTTAGAAGGTACGTAAACGTTCACATGCTGGATCAATTCTTTCAGGGATATGTATTTCACAAGATCAAAAAGATAATTATGGATGAGTAAGGCCATTCAGCCCATCGTAGTTATCCATCTAGTTATCATAAACTCCCCCACTGCAGCATCCATTTGGTTCTTAAATGATTCCAGGGTTTTCATCTCCACTATTCTATCCAGGAATCCATTCCATATATTTATCACTTTGTTTGAAGAAAAATGTCCTGCTGTAAGTCATAACTTTGTCTTTTACTGGTTTGACATCTTGTCCTACTCTCACAATAAATGGTGAAAGGCTAAAAACAGTGGAGGTCCAAAGAGACTTGGGTGTCCAGGTACATAGATCATTAAAATGTCATGGATCGGTACAGAAAATAATCAAAAAGTCTAATGGGATGCTGGCCTTTATATCTAGAGGACTAGAATACAAGGGGGTAAACGTTATGCTGCAGCTATACAAAACCTTGGTTAAACCACACCTGGAGGTACTGTGAGCAGTTCTGGGCACCCCACCTTAGGAAGGATATATTGACCATAGAGGGAGCGCAGCGTAGGTTTACCAGAATGGTACCCGGGCATCAAGGGTTAAATTACGAGGAGATATTGCACAAATTAGGGTTGTATTCCCTAGAATTTAGAAGGTTAAGGGATGATCTGATCGAAGTTTTCAAGATATTAAGGGGAACAGATAGGGTAGATTGAGAGAAACTATTTCCGCTGGTTGGGGAGACTAGGACTAGGGGGCATTGTCTGAAAATTAGAGCCAGACCTTTCAGGAGTGATATTAGGAAACACTTTTAGACACAAAGGGTAGTAGAAGTTTGGAACTCTCTTCTGCAAACAGCAATTGATGCTAGATCAATTAATTTTAAATCGGAGATTGATAGCTTTCTGTTAACCAGAGGTATTAAGGGATATGGCTCAAAGGCAGGTACGTATATGGAGTTAGGTCTCGGATCAGCCATGATCTTATTGAATGGCAGAGCAGGCTCGAGGGGCTGAAAGGCCGACTCCTGTTCCTAAAGTAAATTTTATGGATTTATGTTTTCCCTACTGTTTACTATTTTATATACTCTAATGCACCCTATCAAGTCTGAAAAGCCCAAGTTTCTCCAATCTTTTCACATAACTCACCCCATGGCACTGGGGTTCAGCCTTGTGGCTCTTCTGTACATTGCCTCTAAGCTTGAACATCTCCCTTGTGTCTCAGTGACAAGAACTGGACAGCGTACTCGAGGTATTTTTTGACCAGTGTACTACATAGTTTGATCGTGACTTTTTTCTAACTAATCTTCTATTTTTGCTATGTACTGTAGTTCAGCGTTCTATTGGTTTTGTAATAGGCATCGCAGTATGCCTCTAATGTGCACAGTTGATGTAACTGAAAGCATAGACATTGTAATGTGAATCATTGACATGAAGGCTTTTTTGTTGCATTTTAGACTGCTAATGACAATTGAACTGAAGGAAGAGTATTGTATCAAAAGTATTCAGATATCCAGCAACTATTTGCAATCTGGACTCGTGATCTCCCAGAGATCTACAAGCATCATGTTGAGGGGTTGTTACAATTCCTCTTCCTGAGGAGCTCCTGCTATTGATCCCAATTCCTTAATAGCTCCTTGTTTTGAGTACTGCTCCTACCTCATGATGCTGTTGCCTTGCTCTCTGCAGTGTGTTACTGGCAGACATTCCTGATCTGGTGATAATTTTTGTCAGATCAGAAATTCCTGTCCACCTTGTGTAGTCTGCTGTTGCAATGAAGCTAGCAGTAAGGAGCCATCAGATTGCCAGGTGGCAGAAAGGAGAGGCATAGAGGGAGGAAAAGCATCTCTGGAAGCTGGGAGAGGGGGAAAGAGTATCTTGGGAGGAAGGAGAATTCCCCAGGAAACAGAGTGGCAGTGAGTGGAGTGACTTTTCAATATTTAGTCAGTCACTAATGTATTATGAGGAAAGGGAGTCGCAATATTTTCTGATTTCATAAAGCAGTCCCCAGATTAAAAAAAGGTTGAAAGCTGTAAATATGCAGTAAAATAAATACAATGCTATGTAATATTTTCAGGTGCACAATTGAACTGGCCAGATTTAGGTGTGTTTCACTTTTAGTCAGATACCATGTAAAGTATTGAATGTTTTTGTTCTTTTTTAGGAAATTCTCAGATGGGTGCTACCATAGTGGATGCATTAGATACGCTTTACATCATGGGTCTTTTTGATGAGTTTCGAGATGGGAAAGAATGGATTGAGAAAAACCTAGATTTCAGTGTGGTAAGTCATAATAGCCCTGGTTCCTTCTTCATATGGAGTGAGCCTTCAGGTTTATTAACAGTACGTATTTGAACTGCCAGTGAGTTGGCTTGTCACATGACATATCCACACTTAGTAAGTTGATCTCCCATGGCACTGCTCATAGGAAGTTGGATGCTTGCCACCCTACATTCCTCTCTCTCACTGCCTCCATCCCTCTGTTGCGCTCCCCCTTATAGTTCTCTCTCTTACTGTCCTGTCCAGTGTGCCCTATTTGGCTGTGCCCTACATGTCCGAAGCCCAAACGGGCTCAAAGGGGGCGGGCAGAGGAAGGGGAGGAAGACCAGGTCCAAAATGGCAGCAGTGGCGGCCCAAGCGGGCAGAAAAATTATATAAAAGGTCTGAATAGGTCAAAATGACGCCATGAGAGGATTGAAATTCAGATTGTTGGAGTGGGCTGAAATGGAGGCAAGGGAGGAAGCTGGGTTGCCCAATATCACCTAACTGTGAAAAGGCTTTTAAAATTTTGAAAGTTATAAATTGTTAAAAAGCAGCACTTATCTGCATGCATACCTCGTATAGGGGAAAAGTAAGATAGCTGGGTGATGAGCACCATCTGAAAATGAGACCCCAAATTTCCTGGAGACTTGCTCCATTCAAATGGCGCATCTACAGCGTTGGGTTTGTTAGTAGTGGTATAAGTGATTTACACCATTATTTACTCCACGCCATAATTTCCTGGGATTTTTGCACCGCTCCACCAATGCCCTCACCGATAGCATGCAAATTTGATTACCATAGCTCCGACCCCAGTTAAGTCAGTGGCGATCACAAATTTCTTGGATTAAGGCACTGGAGATGGTGCAGAGAAGATTTACAAGGATGAAAACAGAAATGTGAGGGTATACATATCAGGAAAGGATGAACAGGCTGGGTCTCTTTTTTTCTCTTGAAAAAATGCTGAGGGATGATCTAATCGAGGTCTTTAAAATTATGAAAAATTTTGATAGAGTGGATACAATGAGAATGTTTCCACTTTGGGCGGGGGGGGGGGGAAGAGCATAACTAGAGGCCATCAATATAAGATAGTCACCAAGAAATCCAATAGGGAATTCAGAAGAAACTTCTTTACCCAGAGAGTGGTGAGAATGTGGAACTCACTACCACAAGGAGCGTTTGAAGCAAATAGTATAGATGCATTTAAGGGGAGGCTAGACAAGCATAAGAGGGAGAAGGGAACAGAGGGTTATGCTGATAGATTTAGATGAGGAAAGACGGGAGGAGGCTCGTGTGGAGCATAAACGCTGGCATGGACTAGTTGGGCCGAATGGCCTGTTTCTGTGCCGTATATCCTATGTAATACCAGTTTATTTGCTGCAGCCCTTAGATTGAAAAATAATAGCGCAGGTGATTATATTGGAGTTCATAAAGTTCAAAGTAAAAGAAAATCTCAACACTTTCTTGATATATTTAATTCTTAGCTAAGACCCATCAAAGCACTTAGCCGTCATTGTGTGCTAGGTTTAGGGTATGTTATGTCCACATTGTAGGATCCAAGTACGTGTACATGCCATTGATGAAAGTGAGAGTGGGGGAAGAATACTTTGAGTTGTTTTCGGGCCGGACATGATCAAAATTGGGCTTCGGGCCTCATTAATAATGCCAGTAAGCTGCGGGTGCCTGTCTTTCCTCCTGAGGTAGTTTTCTAGTTTCCTCTGACCCAATTTGCCCAGGTATGTACTGTCCACAAAAAGCAGGACAAATCCAATCCGGCCAATTACCACCCCATCAGTCTACTCTCAATCATCAGCAAAGTGATGAGAGGTGTCATCGACAGTGCTATCAAGCAGCACTTACTCACCAATAACCTACTCACTGATGCCCAGTTTGGGTTCCGCCAAGACCACTCGGCTCCCGACCTCATTACAGCCTTGGTCCAAACATGGACAAAGGAGCTGAATTCCAGAGGTGAGGTGAGAGTGACTGCCCTTGACATTAAGGCAGCATTTGACCAAGTGTGGCACCCAGGAGTCCTAGTAAAACTGAAGTCAATGGGGATCGGGGGGGGGGGGGAAACTCTCCACTGGCTGGCGTCGTACTTGGCATAAAGGAAGATGGTTGTGGTGGCTGAAGTCAATCATCACAGTCCCAGGACATCGCTGCAGGAGTTCCTCAGAGCAGTGTCCTAGGCCCAACCATCTTCAGCTGCTTCATCAATGATCTTCCCTCCAACATAAGGTCAGAAATGGGGATGTTCGCTGATGACTGCACAGTGTTCAGTGTCATTCACAACTCCTCAGATACTGAAGCAGTCCATGCCCGTATGCACCAAGACCTGGACGACGTTCAGGCTTGGGGTGATGTGTGGCGCGAATGTTACCTGCCATTTAAGTGCCAGGCAATGACTATCTCCAACAAGCGAGATTCTAACCACCGCCCCGTGACATTCAATGGCATTACCAACGCTGAATCCCCCATCATCAACATCCTGGGGGGGTCACCATTGACCAGAAACTTAACTGGACCCGCCACACAAATACTGTGGCAGCAAGAGCAGGTCAGAGGCTGGGTATTCTGCGGCAAGTGTCTCACCTCCTGACTTCCCAAAGCCTTTCTACCATCGACATGGCACAAGCCAGGAGTGTGATGGAATACTCTCCACTTGCCAGGATGAGTGCAGCTCCAACAACACTCAAGAAGCTTGACACCATCCAGGAAAAAGCAGCCCGCTTGATTGGCACCCCATCCACTACCTTAAACATTCGCTCACTCCACCACTGGCGTACCGTGGCTGCAGTGTGTACCATCTACAAGATGCACTGCAGAAACTCGCCAAGGCTTCTTCGGCAACACTTCCCAAACCCGCAACCTCTTCCACCTAGAAGGACAAGGACAGCAGGTGCATGGGAACACCACCAACTCCAAGTTCCCCCACACCATCCTGACTTAGAAGTATATCGCCGATCCTTCATCGTTGCTGGGTCAAAATCCTGAACTCCCTACCTAACGGCACTGTGGGAGTACCTTCACCACACAGACTGCAGCGGTGCAATAAGGTGGCTCATGACTACCTTCTCAAGGGCAATTAGGGATGGGCAATAAATGCTGGCCTTGCCAGCGATGCCCACATCCCATAAACTAATAATTTTAAAAAATTGGGGCGGCTGTGAGTCGAGCAGCGGCTCTCTGGTAGGTCTTGGGGGGCGGGAACGTGAATTGGGGGGGTGGCGGGGTTGGGCTATTGTGGGCTGGCAGCAGCCCGCAGTCGTGCTGTGGAGGTAGAAGTGTAGTGTCCGAGGATCAATAATACTCAGACTGCAGGAGAACAGTAAAACAGGTATTTACTGAACAGAGAGTAATTCAAGACTGAAGTACAGAAGCCTGCTATGGCTTTATATACAGGGGTGGTCACTGCCGGTACTGCAGTATAGAATCAGTTCTTCTCTTAAAGGTACATACACAACAATTCCTCCCCTTTTAGATAAACAGTACATAACATTAACAATTAAATAATAGCTAATTACAATTACAACTTTCTCTGTACTATATACATCAACTGAAATAATAATTTATAAGTTCAGTCTTTGAGGAGGCTTCCTGATCCTGACTGGATAACGCCTTTCACGAGTATCCTGTTCTTGCGGCGGAGTTGATTCTGGCTCATTGTCATTGGTTGGTTCGTCAGCTTCCAATACCACTGCTTCTGAGGTAGACGCAATCTGTACTTCGGGTTGATTACCAGGTGCACCTGCTCGTGGTATGGGTTTGGCTTGTTCCTGTGACTCTAGAATCTGGTCAGCATGGCATCTCACGATGCTCTCTCCAACGTCCACTGTGTACATTAGTGGTCCCTGCTGTGTGCATATCGTTCGTGGCTGCCATTTTTCTGTTCGGTAGTCGCGGGCCAAGACTGGCTGCCCTATCTTGAAGCTCCTGGTTGGCTTCTCATTTATGTGCTGAAATTGCTTATCCTCAACATCTCGTCTTATGTTTGGTTTGAGCAAATCCAGACGACATCTTAGCCTTCGGTTGAAGAACATTATGGCTGGAGTTTGGTTGGTGACTGCATGTGTCGCATTCCGGTAAGCAAACAAGAAATTATCCACCTTGTGTTGTAGTGGTATGTCGTCATTATGCATTGCCTTTTTAAAGGTCTGAACAAACCTCTCAGCCAACCCATTTGTGGCTGGATGATATGGGGCAGATGTGTAATGTTTCACCCCATTATTCCTCAGAAACCTCCGGAAATCCTCGGACATAAACTGTGGCCCATTGTCGGAGCAAATCTGTTCTGGCAAGCCGTTCTGGCAAGCCATTCCTGGCGAAGATGGTCCGTAGGACTGCAATAGTTTTCTCCGTGGTGGTGGAGGACATTTTGATGACCTCTGGCCATTTTGAATGGGCGTCCACAGCGATTAGGAACATTGATTTTGCTGGTCCATTTATGGACTCAATGTGTACCCGTTGCCATGGAGATGAGGGCCACTCCCATGGATGTAGCGGGGCCTGTGGTGGAGCGTTTTGGACCTTCTGGTATCCTGTGCATCTCTTGGTCATATCCTCGATTTCTTTATCGATTCCCGGCCACCACACAAACGCCCTGGCTAGGCTCTTCATTTTTACCCCTCCCAGATGACCCTCATGAAGCTCATTGAGCACTCAATCTCTCAACTTGGGTGGAATTACCACTCGGGATCCACACATCAAGGTCCCTCGGCACACTGACCGCTGTTCTCTCCTTGGCGAGGATGCTGGCAACAGTGAGTCGCCATGTGCTGGCCATCCCTTCACCGTCAAATCAAAGACCCGAGAGAGTGTCGGGTCATTTCGGGTTTCTCTATACTTGAGTTTGTAACAGGTAGACATTCGACTATGGTCGCATGGAATATCTCAACAGGGTCCACTGCAGGTGCTTCCTCTACCGTAGGCAACGGTAGGCGCGACAGCCCATCAGCGTTTCCATGCTGTTTCGTACCCTTGTACTCTATGTCGTACTGATGTGCCCCTAGAAAAAGTGACCATCTTTGCAGCCGTTGCGCCGTCATCACCGGAACGCCCTTCTTTGGGTTAAAAATGGAGACCAGGGGCTGATGATCAGTCAGTAGGGTGAATTTCTGCCCGTGCAGATAGTGATTGAACTTCTTCACCCCCCACACCAGGCTGAGGGCCTCCCTGTCAATCTGGGCGTAGTTACGCTCGGCTGAGGTTAACGAGCGTGACGCAAAGGCTATTGGCCTCTCTGAACCGTCAAGGAATTTGTGTGACAGCACCGCTCCGATGCCGTAGGGAGACGCATCACATGCTAACTGAATCGGTAGTGTTGGATTGTAGTGGGCCAATACTTCTTTTGAAGTGATTAGGCATTTACATTTCTGAAAGGCATGCTTACACTCATCACTCCATTTCCATGTTACTCCAGTTTGCAGTAGGGCGTTCAGTGGGTGCAGAATTGTAGATAAATTCGACAAGAACTTATGGTAGTAGTTCACCAACCCGAGGAATGACTTCAGTTGCGACACATTTTCCGGTGCTGGAGCCTTGACTACAGCCTCAATCTTGTCCGGCGACTTTTGCAACCCTTCCTCATCAATCATGTGGCCACAATACGAGATTTGTCTCCTGAAGAACTCGCATTTGGGGCGGTTGGCTCGTAGCCCATATTCATGTAATCTCGTGAGCACCTGCTCCAGGTTGGCAAGGTGTTTACTGTCATTTTCGCCCGTAACCAGGATGTCGTCCAAATAACACTGGGTCCCCGGGATCCCTTGCAGGACTTGTTCCATCGCCCTCTGCCAAATAGCCGGGGCTGATGCTACCCCGAATACCAGTCGATTGTACTGGTAAAGGCCTTTGTGAGTGTTTATCGTGAGTTATTTCCTAGATGGTTCTTCTACCTCCATTTGTGGATACGCTTGGGCCAGATCAATCTTTGTAAAGCGTTTCCCTCCAGATAGTGAGGCGAAAATATCTTCTATCCGTGGAAGTGGATATTGTACTGTGTGCAGGACTGGGTTCACAGTTACCTTAAAGTCCCCACAGATGCGAACCTTCTTCAGTTCCCCAGGCATGCTGCTCAATGATTTCTTCATTACAGGAACGATGGGTGTGGCCCACTCGCTCCAGTCCACCTTGGACAGCACACCCAAACGCTCCAGACTCTCCAGCTCTGCTTCAACGGCTGGGCGGATCGCGTAAGGTACCGCCTGGCCTTAAAAAAAAAATGTTGGGTTTGCGTTATCTTCGATTTTTATCGTTGCCGTTACTCCTTTTAGAGTCCCAAGTCCTTGTTGGAACACCTCTTTCGCGTCAGTTAGAATTTTTGACAGTCGTCCAGGTGTGACGTCGTCATCCTTTTTATCAGTCACAGTTAGCGCCTGAATGGAATGCCAATCCAATTGTATTTTTCGGATCCATTCACGTCCCAATAGTGGTGGTCCTCCATCCGGTGGTATATATAGATACAGTTTCTGTGTTTCCTTGCCGTTTTATTGAACTGGCACCCTTATTTTTCCTCTGGGGTAGACTTTTTGCCCCGTGTATGTCTTCAATACAATGGACGTGTCCTTCAAGGGTATGTGTGAGAATAGCCGCTAATAGTCTCGTCGATTCATGACAGTTAGGGCTGATCCTGTATCCAATTCCATCTTTACTTGGGACCCTGCTATCATGAGGGTGACCCAAATGGTTCGGTGGTCCTCCTTTGCGATCACGTTGTGTAACTTTAAACAACTTAGTCTCCTGCTCCCGGAGTCCTTATCACTCTCCTGATCTTCCGAACTACTGTCTGTCATTTTTTTTACTTTCTTGTACTTCTCCTTAGTAGTTCTTGTAGTGTTGGTTTTCTTTCCCGACCTGCAGACTCTTGCTATATGTCCCATTTTCCCGCATTGCCTGCATACTTTGTCCTTAAACCAGCAGTCCTTCTGATCATGGGTTGTTCTGCTGCAGCGATAGCACTTTTCTGCTCCATACGCCATTTCGTTAGCGCTGTATTCGTGTGGTTTCTGGTGTGTTTCCGCAGCTCCCCGTGCTGCTGCTTCGTAGGATACTGCCACACTGAAAGCCTGTTCTAGCGTCAGGTCCTTTTCCGAAAGTAATCGTTTCTGGGTTCCTTCACTCTGGAGCCCGCAGACAAACTTATCCCGTAAGGTGTCTGCCAGTCCTGCTCCGAACTGGCAGTGCTTCGATAACTTGCGTAGTTCCATAAGATAGTCAGCATTACTCTCATCTTTGTGCTGGTTTCTTTTATGGAACTTGAATCTTTCTGCTATCAGCAGCGGTGTAGGGTTTAGGTGTTCCTGTAAGATATTAACAATCTCTTCAAAACTTTTCTCCATTGGTTTAGCTGGGGTAATTAAATTCCACAATAGGCCGTACGTTCTCGCGCCCATCAAATTTAATAATACCGACGCCTTCTTTCCATTGGCCACCTCATTGGCATTGCAGTACCAATTCTTTCCACATACGTGGTCCAGTCTTCTACCTCGTTGTCGAAAGCAATGATACTGCCACTCTTCGGCATCTTGGGTGATTTTAAATGGCGCCTCCCGCGCTTTTTCTTCTTCCCCAATGTAATAAAATGGCGCCTCCCGCGCTTTTCCTTCTTCCCCAATGGAATAAAATGGCGCCTCCCGCGCTTTTCCTTCTTCCCCAATGGAATAAAATGGCGCCTCCCGCGCTTTTCCTTCTTCACCTTGCTGCCACGCTGCTCCTAGTGTTCTACAGAGTAATGGCGGCGACCCGCGGCTTCGGCGCGTCTCACTTTTCCTCCCCCGCATTCTATCGTCTCCACGCTGCCCTGTTCTTGAGCACTGACTGCGCCCTGTGCGCTCCACCCTCTCTCCCTTCCGACGACGCTGCACGGCCCCTTTGCAAAGCCGCTCGATCGAGCCCGAGCCCGCCGCAGTCCGGAAGGGTCAGTGCACTACCTGCTACCAGCACGACTTGCTGGAACACCTCGACTGGGGAGCCAGGCCCAGCTCTCCACAGCCTCCCCTGCAACTCTCCGATGGATCCCTGGGCGGTTGCCCGCGGTCGACGCCCGCCGTTCTGACTTCGACCTCCAAGAAGCTTCTTCTCAGGGAAAGACCCCCGTGAGGTGATGCAGTACTGCAGGTGAGTTCAAACCTGCCCGTCGCCAGTGTAGTGTCTGAGGATTAATAATACTCAGACTGCAGGAGAACAGTAAAACAGGTATTTACTGAACAGAGAGTAATTCAAGACTGAGGTACAGAAGCCTGCTATGGCTTTATATACAGGGGTGGTCACTGCCGGTACTGCAGTATAGAATCAGTTCTTCTCTTAAAGGTACATACACAACAAGAAGGAGCATTATTGCTCCTCCTGGTTCCACATTAAGGTAAGTTTAAAAAGAAAAAACTTACTTTTATGTTGGCAGCTTCCAGCGGTCCCTTTAAGGACCACTGGTTAGGCCTCAGAAGGATCTGGAAAAACCCAAGTGAAGCATGCACTGCTTAGCTTTTGACCTAGGGGTCCATAAACAGACGTTGGGTCACTCATAGCATATGCAAGGGGATTAACGCATGTTTAAGGTGGCAGCCAGGGATGCTGAATATAGTCTGAGCCAATATGGTGTCCGATGTATTTTGGGTACCTTTGTGGCACAGGAGACCACCCCCAAAATTACCCTTGTTTTTCGCCCAAGAAATAGGCAAAATGAGGTCCAATTTCGTACCCTGTTTGTTTAATTTGAGACTTTTTAGGTAGCTTATATTACTAACTTCATTTTCTAAATAAATGGTAAAAGAAATGCATTTGTAACCAAGACTGTTCCTAAAAACCGAACACAGCAGCTGAGTGTGTTCTTAAAATTTGCTGCAAGTATAGTGAAAGGATTTGAAATATAGAATTCCTTGAGTCGGGTCATGCCAATATTGAACTACTTAATTAGTTCATTTGTGTAGATGGGGTAAGCCATTGGCTGCGATGCATCTGAGGTCCCTGATTCGGCATTGTTTGCTGCGGCACATTCGAATGACTTTTCTATGAAATTTTGGAGTAAGTTCCCCACTGGGAGATCGGGGCACTAAACAGTGGGAGTTACAGATCTTGGCGTTCCAGGAATTTCTGGGCCATTTACTGCTCTGCAGTTCCATCCGATGGCTAGAGCCTGCAACTATATGCAGACTTAAAGCAGTTCTCTTAAAGTGTTTGAACATCACAGACTTTTTACATGAATTGGAATATCTTACTAACAACGTTACATACATTACAGGAAAAGGGTTACATACAAATGCAACAGATAGATGTGGCTACGTTTAAAATGGTAAATCCCATAGCGTTTTCAATGAAAGACACGACAGACGAACTAATTTTAAAACTATATAAATTGTTTTTAGCGTAGTGACTTTGCTTGCTGTTTCAACTTGAAATCTATGGTGCACTGGTTACACTGGAAGATTTATTCTACAGGAAACTCTTTTTTATCCAGCACCGATGGGACCGGCGTGGTGCCGGTTTATCAAAAAGCCCGGATTACAGAGAGTGAAAATTAAAAGATACGAGAGCTCCGTACACAGTAACAAATCCAAGCTTCCCTGTTGCTTAGCAACAGGTGCAAGACGCCCGACCACAAACCAAGCGTCCCTGTAGCAACAAGTGCAGGAACGCCCGATTACACAGCCAAGAATCAAGAAACGGCCACTAATATGAAGAAAAACTTAACTGAACCTACTCCTGAATTTTGCCAGTTAACCGAGATTTCCGGTTGTTTGGGTGCCGGTAAATCGAGAGTTTCCTGTACTATTGAATCTACCATACACTGAAATTGAAATAGAAGTGTGTAATTGAATTGTAAGAAATATCATTGAATTCTGCAGATTGGCATCCGTTATCAACTTTACATTGTAATTTTTTTCCCCCACACTTTCTCTGAGGTGTATACCTGTATGAATGTAAGAAGTCACACAACACCAGGTTATAGTCCAACAGCTTTATTTGAAATCACAAGCTTTCGGAGCGCTGCTCCTTCCTTCAGGTGAAGTGGAGAAATGCATAAAGACACAGCTTATATAGTCAGAGAATCATGTCAGATGTTTACAGGTAACCTTTCCAACTGCCATTTATCACACCTCGGCAGAGAGATAATCACAGCAGTCAAAGGTGTGAATGGTGTCCAAACAGGTCAGTCAGGGAAACATTACATCAAAGAACAATGAGGTGGGGTCACAAGGGGTCAAATATTGCAGATGCTGGGGTCTGTATGAAAAACAAAAAAACAGACAAAAAACATTTTTTTTGGCTGGAAATCACAGCAGGTCCGGCCGCATCTGTGTAGAGAGAACAAGCCAATGTCGACTCGAGCCTGGATGACCCTGCATCAGGTGGGGTTACATGTAACGTGACATGAACCCAAGATCTCGGTTAAGGCCGTCCTCATGGGTGCAGAACTTGGCTACCAGTTTCTGCTCGACGATTTTGCGTTGTCGTGTGTCTCGAAGGCCGCCTTGGAGAACAGCCAATCTCCAGATGCCATCCTACAACTCATCCGCTTCATCCTTGACCACAATGTCTTCACCTTCGACAACCAGTTCTTTACCCAAACACACGGAACAGCCATGGGGACCAAATTCGCACCCCAATACGCAAACATCTTCATGCACAAGTTCGAGCAAGACTTCTTCGCTGCACAGGATCTCCAACCAACGCTATACACCAGATACATCGACGACATTTTCTTCCTATGGACCCACGGCGAAGAATCACTGAAAAGACTACATGATAACATCAACAAGTTCCATCCCACCATCAAACTCACCATGGACTACTCCTCAGAATCGGTCTCATTCCTGGACACACGAATCTCCATCAAAGACGGACACCTCAGCACTTCACTCTACCGCAAGCCCACGGACAACCTCACGATGCTTCACTTCTCCAGCTTCCACCCTAACCACGTTAAAGAAGCCATCCCCTATGGACAAGCCCTGCGAATACACAGGATCTGCTCAGACGAGGAGGAACGCGATGGACACCTACAGACACTGAAAGACGCCCTTGTAAGAACGGGATATGACGCTCGACTCGTCGATCGACAGTTCCGACGGGCCACAGCGAAAAATCGCATAGACCTCCTCAGAAGACAAACACGGGACACAACCAACAGAGTACCCTTCGTCGTCCAGTACTTCCCCGGAGCGGAGAAACTACGCCATGTTCTTCGCAGCCTTCAACATGTCATCGATGACGACGAACACCTCGCTAAGGCCATCCCCACGCCTCCACTACTCGCTTTCAAACAGCCGCCTAACCTCAAACAGACCATCGTTCACAGCAAATTACCCAGCTTTCAGGAGAACAGCGACCACGACACCACACAACCCTGCCACAGCAACCTCTGCAAGACATGCCAGACCATCAACACACATACCATCATCACACGTGAGGACACCACCCACCAGGTACATACTCATGTGACTCGGCCAACGTTGTCTACCTCATACGTTGCAGGAAAGGATGCCCCGGAGCATGGTACATCGGCGAGACCATGCAGACACTGCGACAACGGATGAACGGACACCGTGCAACAATCACCAGGCAGGAGTGTTCCCTCCCAGTCGGGGAACACTTCAGCAGTCAAGGACATTCAGCCTCCGATCTTCGGGTAAGCATTCTCCAAGGCGGCCTTCGAGACTCACGACAACGCAAAATCGTCGAGCAGAAACTGATAGCCAAGTTCCGCACCCATGAGGACGGCCTCAACCGAGATCTTGGGTTCATGTCACGCTACATGTAACCCCACCTGACGCAGGGTCATCCAGACTCGAGTCGACATTGGCTTGTTCTCTCTACACAGATGCGGCCGGACCTGCTGTGATTTCCAGCCAAAAAAAATGTTTTTTGTCTTTTTTTGTTTTTCATACAGACCCCAGCATCTGCAATATTTGACCCCTTGTGACCCCACCTCATTGTTCTTTGATGTAATGTTTCCCTGACTGACCTGTTTGGACACCATTCACACCTTTGACTGCTGTGATTATCTCTCTGCCGAGGTGTGATAAATGGCAGTTGGAAAGGTTACCTGTAAACATCTGACATGATTCTCTGACTATATAAGCTGTGTCTTTATGCATTTCTCCACTTCACCTGAAGAAGGAGCAGCGCTCCGAAAGCTTGTGATTTCAAATAAAGCTGTTGGACTATAACCTGGTGTTGTGTGACTTCTTACATTTGTCCACCCCAGTCCAACTCCGGCATCTCCACACCATACCTGTATGAAGCGCAAGGTTGAGAAGTGTTCACCGCAGTTGTATCTTTTGTAGGAACAGTCTGTTATACTGAGTTTACAAATATGGAATTAGCTTTCTGCAGTAGTGTGAGAATGGAACAATGAGACCTAGCTCCTTGCACCACTATTAGGAGAAGGGCGAACTAGAATTCTGAGAACTCTGCGCGTATGATATCTATATATATATATTTTATATTTATTTATTTATTTTGGTCTCAAAATTCTAATAGGACATATATAGGTCTCACTGTAAAGTTAACCTTAAGTGATTCATTAACTTAAGTGTGACTCTTAATATTATGTGACTGGCTCCTCTGGTTTCCTTTTACCATCCAGACATTCAAAATTGGCATGTATTTTGAGAATCTTTAATTATCTTCCTATTTATAAGCTCTAATATAGTTCACTTGCCTTATTTTGTATAAAACCAGCTGAAAACTAAACTAAAAATAAAGTTGTCCTCGAAGGCAGTTTATCAGGACGCAAGCAGGAAATCAAAATGAGAAGAGTTAAAGAAAAGAAAGACTTGCATTTACAGGAAACTTTGTGCTATCCGGCACCGACGGGACCGAGCTGTTGCTGTTCCCTCAAAACTGCCGGACACTCCAGCGCTAATGTTGAAAGATACGGAAGCTTCTGAGCTCCGTATCTGTCAACAAACCCTGTTGCTTAGCAACAGCTTCTAAACAGTCCAAGCGTCTCTGTAGCTTAACAACAGCTTCAGCAGACCTTGCAGAGCTTGACTGTTGAGGAAAAAAGCAACGAGAAAAAAAAACCTAACGAAAACGGCATCTGATTTTTGCCGGTGGCTCAAGCATTCCGGACAGTTAGCCTCCGGATAACACACAGTTTCCTGTGTATAGCGCTTTTCACGACCACTGGACGTCTCAAAGCGCTTTACAGTCAATGAAGTACTTTTGAAGTGGAGTCACTGTTGTAATCCGTTGTCAACAGGAGTAATGATATTAAATAACCCTGATAGTGGTGGCTGAAAAGTTTGAATTCATTCAAAGTTGACATGTATTTTCCAAGTTCTGATACTGTTCCTTAACTTGATTTTTGTGTAAAAGAGGGAGAAAACTGAAATGCAATTTATCCAGATGAAAATGGAAGCAGGAAGAGTTGTTCACAGCGGTACCGCATTAAATAACCCAGCTAGCAACAGCTTCAAATTTTCCTTAAAAGGCGTGTGCTCTTTCAAGTTCCGGGACTGTAAGTGGCTCAGCTTCCAAACGGTAATCTTGACCATTGGAACGAACTGTTCCTTTCCTGACAGTATGTCTTGGAGCACCAATACTAGCAGCAGGCAATAATCCTGGCAATTATCAGTGGGAAAAGATCACTGTGAAATCTGCAGCAAGGGAATGTACGGCAGTGTTTGCTACCTGGTCATACTCAAAAAACAGCCTGATCAGTGTCTTTCCCCCTCCCCACACTGTGTTTAAAATCTTGCCACCCTCCCTTCCCTTCTTGAGCAAAAGAATAAACCTTGGATAAATCTCCCCTCCTCTGATGAGCAAAGCGAGCCTCGGTGAGCATGTTAGTCCAACCCCCTCCTCACCCCCATCAAACTGACCAGTTCTCTGGATGTTGGCGCTCAAAATCAGTGCCCCACTGAGCAGCATGTTGGCCTAACTCTACCACCCCTACTTAGGATAAATCCAGCCTCAGATCACCACCCCCCCCCCCCCCCACAAACAAGACACAATTGCAGGCTCTACCTCTACTGACCAACAATTTGAATATAGGCATTGCCAGTCAGCATTGGCGCTTTCCAACAATGACAAGCCCCCAATGAGCAGCAAGTTGATCGTAAACACCCCCAGAAGGGCATTTGGACCACCAATTCCTCCATACTCCTCCTATTCCTATCAACCCTTCTCCCTCTTCATCTCTCCCCACTCCCCTCTTCTTCACCCTCCCACCCTCTTCCCCTTATCCCTTTTCACAGAAGTAATAATAGAATAATACAGGCTGCACATTTTTAAACAGATATTTAAATGCATGGTATTCAAGGCATTTGGATTTGGCTGAAGTTTATTTTGATAAGTAGAGACTTTGTAATTGGCTCCTCGGGCAAAGGTATTAGTGAATGGTATCCTGTCTTCCTTCTCACTGGATAAGGTACCTCAATGAGCGCTGTGTGCCTTGTGTTCGTGTTCGCACTGGAGAGCATCTTTTACGAACAGGTTAGACTTCAATGTTCAGGATCGACAGCTTGAATAAGCTGTGATTTTAAGTGGAGATGAGTTGGTTGAGAGGAATACTGGGCGTATGAAGGATGCACAAAAATCAATTATATAATGAGGACATGGCTTGGACAAGAAACAACACTTATAGCGAAGGTCCAAGAAAGACAACTGTGATGGTTTGGCCCTGTTTCAAGAATGGAAACCGCTGGAAAACCTTTTGTGTAGTGTTTGCAATCACCATCAGCCAGAAGTGCCTCGTGGATGATCCATCTCGGCCTCCTCCTGAGGTCCCCACCATCACAGAAACCAGTCTTCACCCAAATCGATTCATTCCACGTGATATCAAGAAACGGCTGAGTGCATTGGATATTGCAAAGGCTATGGGCTCTGACAACATCCCGGCTGTAGTGCTGAAAACTTGTGCTCCAGAGCTAGCCTTAAGCCGAGCTGATCCAGTACAGCTACAATGCTGGCATCTACCTGACAAAGTGGAAAATTGCCCAGGTATGTTCTGTCCACAAAATGCAGGACAAACCCAATCCGGCCAATTAAACCGCTCCATCAGTCAACTCTCAATTGTCAGCAAAGTGCTGGAAGGTGTCGTCGACAGTGCTATCAAGTGGCACATACTGCTCACTAATGCACAGTTTGGGTTCCGCCAGGACTACTCGGCTCCAGACCTCATTACAGCCATTGTCCAAACATGGACAAAAGAGCTGAATTCCAGAGGTGAATTGAGTGACTGCCCTAGACATCAAGGCAACATATTGAGTGTGGCATCAAAGAGTCAGTGGGAATCAGGAGGAGAAAACTCCACTGGCTGGTGTCATATCTAGCACAGAGGAAGATGGATGAGATTGTTGGAAGTAATTCATCTCAGCCCCAGGACATCGCTGCAGAAGTTCCTCAGGGCAGTATCCTAGGCCCCACCATCTTCAGCTGCTTCATCAATGACCTTCCCTCCATCATAAGGTCAGAAGTGGGGACATTTGCTGATGATTGCAGTGTTCAGTTCCATTTGCAGCTCCTCAAATAATGAAGCAGTCAGTGCCCACATACAGCAAGACCTGGATGACATTCAGGCTTGGGCTGATAAGTGACGAGTAACATTCAGGCCACACAAATGCCAAACAATGACCATTGTCAACAAGAGAAAGTGTAACCGCCTCCCCTTGATATTCAATAGCATTACCATCATCTGATCCCCAACATTAACATCCTGGAGGTCACCATTGACCAGAAATTTAACCAGACCAGTCTTATAAATACTGTGGCTACAAGAACAAGTCAGAGGCTGGGTGTTCTGCAACGTGTGACTCACCTCCTGACTCCCCAAAGCCTTTCCACCACCAAAAGGCACAAGTCAGGAGTGTGATGGAATATTCCCCACTTGCCTGGATGAATGCAGCTCCAACAACACTCGAAGCTCGACACCATTCAGTACAAAGCAGCCCACTTGACTGGCACCCCATTCACCGCCTTAAACATTCACTCTCCACCACCAATGCACTGTGTTTACAGTATGTACCATCTACAAGATGCACTGCAGCAACTCACCAAGGTTTCTTTCACAGCTAGGGACATCTACCACCTAGAAGGACAAGGGCAGCAGGTGCATGGGAATACCACTACCTCCAAGTCACACACCATCCTGACTTGAAAATATATCGCCGCTCCTTTATCATCGCTGGGTCAAAATCCTGGAACTCCCTCCCTAACAGCATTGTGGGAGTACTTTCACCACGTGGACTGCAACGGTTCAAGAAGGTGGCTCACCACCACCTTCACTCAGGGTTGTGAATCTTTGGAATTCTCTGCCCCAGAGGGCTGTGAATGCTGAGTCTTTGAGTGTATTCAAGGCTGAGAGAGGTTTTTGGAATCTGGGGGAATCAAAGGATATGGAGATCGGGCGGGAAAGTGGAGTTGAGGTCGATGATCGGCCATGATCTTATTGAATGGCGGAGTAGGCTCGAGGGGCCGTATAGCCTACTCCTGCTCTTACTACTTATGTTCTCCAGGGCAATTGGGATGGGCATTAAATGCTGGATTTGCCAGCGACGCCCACATCGTATGTATGAATTTAAAAAATAGCCCTGGAGCAAGAATCCGAGGAAAACATGGAAGCGCTGGAGAGACCATGTCAAGAGTGACTTGTCACAGAAAGGGATACAGGTGACTGAAGCAACCAGGCTAGTTCCGAATCGACAACAATGGAGTAAATTCATTCAGCTCCATCATTAGCTGACAGACGGGAATTTAGTGGTTGGAATATATGCTGATATTTTAGTTTTATTGCATAAGACTACTGCATCCATAAATTCGGCATGCTAATGGCATCAAGTTAAGAAATTTAATTTAAAGGGTTTCTGATGACAATCTATTTGGTACATAAATATACTTAAACATTTCTTTTAATTTCCATTCAGGAAAAACCTATATATGTGAAATCACTGTACCGTTTTGTAATGTAATCCTTGACGGGAAGTACATTAGGTTTGTTGATACTGTTTCACACAGTGGAAACCACTTACTATTTGAACAGAGGATCAGGATAATTTGCTGATGACCCCCTCTGATTTGGCAGAGTGGGAGGATGTTAAGGGTTTTGTCTAATTAGAGTGGTGTTCTTGTGGTGGTGAATCATTGACCTTTGTGAGGCTTTGGAAGGTTCTAATCCCATTCCAAGTTGGCCCACTGCTTAGAGTACTTTGTATCAGTGTTTACTAAGGAGGTGGATGCTGACAAAATATCGGTAGAAGTGGAAAAGGCAGAAGCAATGGAAGGGGTGAAAATCGATAGACAGGATGTACTCGAAAGGCTGGGTATGCTTAGAGTGGACAAGTCATCTGGTCCATATGGCTTGCATGCCAGGTTGCTAAGGGAATTGGGGGAGGAGATAGCAGAAGCGCTTGCCATAATTTTCCAATCTTCCCTAGATGAGGGGGAGGTGCCTGAGGATTGGAAAGTGGCAAATGTGACACCGTTGTTCAAGAAAGGGTGTAAGGACAATCCTAGTAACTACAGGCCGGTCAGTTTAACATCAGTGGTGGGTAAAGTTTTTGAAACAATAATCAAGGAAAAAATTAATGGGCACTTGGAGAGGTTTAAGCTAATTAAGGAGAGCCAACACGGCTTTGTAAAAGGCAGATCGTGTTTGACTAATCTAATTGCATTTTTTGACAAACTAACGGGGGTTTGATGATGGGAATGCAATGGATGTTGTCTACATGGATTTTCGGAAGGCGTTTGACAGAATACCACATAGAAGGCTGGTTAACAAAATTGAGGGGGTCAGTGACAGCTTGGATAATTTGCTGATGACCCCCTCTGATTTGGCAGAGTAGGAGGATGTTAAGGGTTTTGTCTAAAGGGTTTTGTCTATCCTTTTGGCTTAAGGATAGAAAACAGCAAGTTGTGGTAAATGGCTGTTTCTCAGACTGGAGGATGGTAGACAGTGGTGTTCCCCAAGGGTCAGTGCTGGGGCCACTGCTGTTTGTGATATATATGAATGACTTTGATATTGAAAGATAGAGTAGAATTTCTAAATTTGGGGATGTGGCAAACGGTGAGGATAATACAAATCGACTCCAGCAAGACATAGAAAGAAAGGCTAGCAGAATGGGCAGACAAGTGGCAGATGGAATTTAATACAGAAACGTGTGAGGTGATGCATTTTGGCAGAAGGAACAGGGAGAGGTAATATACACTTAATGGCACAGTTTTAAAGAGTGTGCAGGGACAGAGGGACCTGGGAGTTAATGTGCATAGGTCCCTGAAGGTGGCAGGACATATTGAGAGAGTGGTTATCAAAGCATATGGGATCTTGGGCTTCATAAATAGAGGTATTGAGTACAAAAGTAGAGAAGTTATGCTAAACCTTTATAAAGTGCTGGTTAGGCCACAACTGGAGTATTGGGTCCAGTTCTGGTCACCACACTTTAGGAAGGATGTGAAGGCCCTTGAGAGGGTGCAGAGGAGATTTACCAGAATGGTTCTGGGGATGGGGGCTCTTAGCTACAAGGACAGGTTGGCAAAGCTGGATTTGTTTTCATTAGAGCAAGGGAGATTGAGGGGTGATTTGATAGATGTTTACAAGATTATGGCGGGTTTGGATAGGCTAGACGGGGAAAGGCTGTTCCCACCAGTTGATGGTACAAGGACTAGGGGACACAGATTTAAGGTTTTGGGCAAGCGATACAGGGGGATGTGAGGAAAAACTTTTTTACGCAGCGAGTGTGAGGACCTGGAACTTGCTGCCGACGGAAGTGGTAGAAGCGGAGACACTCAATGTTTTCAAGGGGAGACTGGATCGGCACTTGAGGGTGATATACCTATCAATTCATCCAATGAAAAGCGACGAGTTAAGAAAGTAACTAGGTTTTTATTGGCTAAATAACAGAGCCCACCCTCGTGGGTGATCGGATCCAACAAGGAGGAATACCAGCCAGTCGACCACCTTTATACCTGGGCAGGTAGGTGGAGCCATGGGCGGAGTCAGCAGTAGTCAGCCCAGGTATAACAGCGTGACAAGAGGCGACCTCGTGTAGTGATACAACAGTGTAAACAGTGATAACCATAGTGTAACGATATAACAGTGATAACCATAGTGTAACGATAGTGAACGATAAAAGTGGTTTACCACATTCACCCCTTGTTTAGATTTGAGTCCGGCGGGGTGAAGTGTACTACCAGTTCGGGTATGTCAGTCTGTCCGGAGGCCGTAAGCCTTTCTGATCATCGCAGCAGCGGCGGCGGTGATGCAGTATCCGACGTTAATGCTGGTGTCTGCGTGGTCGGCAAAGGCTCGTGGGGTTCCGGCATGCCGTCTACCTGGGCTGGATCTGGGGGAGTGGTGGGGGGTAATGGTGGTGTCTCAGGGGTGCCCGAGGGTGCAAGGTCTCGTAAGGAGACTGTGTCCTCCCGCCCGTCTGGGTATGCCACATAGGCGTACTGGGGGTTGGCGTGCAGGAGGTCCACCCTCTCGACCAGGGGGTCCGTTTTATGGGCCCTCGTGCTTTCGCAGCAAGACGGGCCCCGGAGAGGTCAGCCAAGTTGGTAGCGTGGTTCCCGTAGTCGACCTCCTGGGGAAAACAAACATTCGTTCATGGGGGGTGGCGTTAATGGCAGTGCAAAGCAGTGACCGGATGGAGTGCAGCGCTGCCGGGAGGACTTCCTGCCAGCGAGAGGTTGGGAGGCCCTTAGACTTTAAGGCTAAGAGAACGGCCTTCCAGACAGTCGCGTTCTCCCTTTCCACCTGGCCGTTCCCCCAGGGGTTGTAGCTGGTGGTCCTGCTTGCAGCAATACCTCTCGCTAGTAGGAACTGGCGAAGTTCCTCGCTCATGAAGGAGGAGCCCCGGTCGCTATGTATATAGTTCGGGAACCCGAACAAGGCGAAGAGGTTGTTCAGGCATCTGATGACCGTGGTACTGGTCATGTCTGGGCAGGGGAAGGCGAAGGGGAAACGGGAGTACTCATCAATAATGTTGAGGAAGTACACATTACGGTCAGAGGACGGGAGGGGCCCCTTAAAATCGATGCTCAAGCGCTCGAAGGGGCGGGTGGCCTTGATCAGGCTTGCTCTGTCCGGCCTAAAGAAATGCGGTTTGCATTCGGCACAGGTTTGGCAGTTCCTGGTCATGGTCCTGACCTCCTCGATGGAGTAGGGCAGGTTGCGGGCCTTAATGAAGTGGTAAAGTCTGGTGACCCCGGGGTGGCAGAGGTCGTTGTGGAGGGTCTGCAGTCTATCACTTTGCACGCTGGCGCATGTACTTCGTGATAGAGCATCTGGGGGTTCGTTCAGTTTACCAGGCCGGTACAAGATATCATAATCATAGGTGGAGAGCTCGATTCTCCACCTCAAGATCTTGTCGTTCTTGATTTTGCCCCTCAGCTTGTTATTAAACATAAAGGCGACCGAACGTTGGTCGGTGAGGAGGGTAAATCGTTTGCCTGCCAGGTAATGCCTCCAGCGTCGTACAGCCTCCACGATCGCCTGGGCCTCCTTCTCGACCGAAGAGTGTCGGATCTCGGGGCCCTGGAGGGTCCTTGAGAAGAAGGCCACTGGTCTCCCCTCCTGGTTAAGGGTTGCGGCCAGGGCGAAGTCGGATGCATCGCTCTCCACTTGGAAAGGGATAGACTCATCCACCGCGTGCATTGTGGCCTTAGCAATGTCTCCCTTAATGAGGGAGAAGGCTGCGCATGCTTCTGCCGTCAGGGGGAAGGAGGTGGACTTCGAGGGGTCTGGCTTTGTCCGCATAATTGGGCACCCATTGGGCATAGTAGGCGAAGAGCCCCAGGGTTCTCCTCAGCGCCTTTGGACAGTGGGGGAGGGGAAGCTCCATGAGGGGGCGCATTCTTTCGGGGTCGGGGCTGATGACTCCGTTCTCTACTACGCAGCCGAGGATGGCAAGGCGCGAGGTGTTAAACACACATTTCTCCTTATTGTAGGTGAGGTTCAGCCGCTGGGCCGTACGGAGGAATCTCTCCAGATTAGCATCGTGGTCCTGCCAGTCGCGGCCGCAGATGGTGACGTTATCTAGATAGGGGAACGTGGCTTGCAGCCCGTTCTGGTCAACCATCCGGTCCATCTCCCTTTGGAAGACCGAAACCCCGTTGGTGACGCCGAAGGGAACCCTCAGGAAGTGGTAGAGGCGGCCATTCGCCTCGAAGGCGGTATACTGGCGGTCCTCAGGGCGGATAGGGAGTTGGTGATAGGCCGACTTAAGGTCGATGGTAGAGAATACACGGTACTGTGCAATCTGATTGACCATATCAGATATGCGGGGAAGGGGGTATGCGTCCAGCTGGGTGTACCGGTTTATGGTTTGGCTGTAGTTGATGACTAGGCGGTTTTTATCGCCGGTCTTGACTACGACCTGAGCGCGCCAGGGGCTGTTGCTCCTCTCGATGATGCCCTCCTTCAGGAGGCGCTGCACTTCAGAGCTAATAAAAGCTCTGTCCCCGGCGCTGTACCGCCTGCTCTTGGTGGCGACGGGTTTACAGTCGCGGGTGAGGTTGGCGAACAGGGAGGGAGGCGGGACCCTAAGGGTGGATAGGCCGCAGGTGGTACGCGGTGGGCGGTTTAAAGGCTGCTGGTTGTCGACTGTGAGTGGGGGGAGGGGTCCACCGTATGCTAGAGTGACACTTTGAAGGTGGGATTGGAAATCCAGCCCTAGTAGGACGGCAGCGCAGAGTTGGGGCAGGACGAGAAGTTTAAAATTTTTATACTCCGTGCCCCTAACCGACAGGGTCACAACACAGTAGCCGCTGATGTCTGTAGAGTGGGACCCAGACGCCATCGAGACCCGGTTGCGCGTTGGCCGGACAGTGAGGGAGTAGTGGCTCACCGTGTCTGGATGGATGAAGCTCTCCGTGCTTCCGCTGTCGAACAGGCAGGTCGTGGCGTGGCCGTTTGATATACCTATCTATTCATCCAATGAAAAGCGACGAGTTAAGAAAGTAACTATAGGTTTTTATTGGCTAAATAACAGAGCCCACCCTCGTGGGTGATCGGATCCAACAAGGAGGTATACCAGCCAGTCGACCACCTTTATACCTGGGCAGGTAGGTGGAGCCATGGGCGGAGTCAGCAGTGGTCAGCCCAGGTATAACAGCGTGACAAGAGGCGACCTCGTGTAGTGATACAACAGTGTAAACAGTGATAACCATAGTGTAACGATATAACAGTGATAACCATAGTGTAACGATAGTGAACGATAAAAGTGGTTTACCACAGAGGGAAATAAACTTGCAGGGCTACGGGGATAGAGCGGGAGAATGGGACTGACTGGATTGCTCTATAGAGAGCCGGCACGGACTTGATGGCCCGAATGGCCTCCTTCTGTGCCATTATGACTCTATGCTCCTTCTTGAGGTCAGTCTCATTACCCTGCCTCCCCTTTCCCAATGAATCACAAAACTCCCCAAAATGAATATTGCAAAATTCCTTTGTGATTTCTGTCAAATGGAGCAGCCAATGTTTGAATTCTGTCTGGAACTCCTTCCTGGAAGCTTGTGCATCTTGGCATTAGCCCCCATCCCCTCATATACCTACACCCACACTAGCTGAGATGAATTCAACATCCTTAAAATTGGAAAGTAAAAGTTCTACATGGCAATGGAATGGGTTCATCTTTCTACATTGGGTAGATGCAATCTGTGAACCTCTTGTCTCATATTCTTCATGCTGGGTTTTGAAATGTATCATCTTGGATTTAATTTTAATGTGGAATAAATTCGGTTCAGGGTTATGTATGATGGTGAAAAATAAATGTTTCTGTTTCCCTGGTTAATGTGGTATAACTGGATTTCAAATTTAAAGTTTTGTTACAGTGCTTCAGGCCTTGGAAATCCCACTGCCATAGTTGGAATAGCAGACTATGGTGCCCTGTGTGGCGTTTCCCTGTAATGTTGAATAAAACTCTACTATGAAGTAACTGTAGAAAGTTATGTGGTTGAAATGCGATCATTATTGATGCACCATTGTGGTTTCATCTTAATGTCACAATGAATATAGATGAATTTTGCAGATTGTACCAACAAGACTTTATTTTTAAAGGATTTATTTTATTCTGCAGCAAAATCTAACTATACCCTTGTGATGAAATATATTCCATTCATCACTGCCTGTTTTCTGTGTCTTGTAACTGCCTGCTTTCTGTGTCTTTTCCCTTCCCCCAGTCCTCATGTATTATGTATTGGAATGTGCTGGAACTGGTTGTGTGCAGGGCTCCGCCCATACCTGGCTCCTTTGTAATCTAAGTTCAGTCGGGCATCAGCCTCCTGAAGTAAGACATCTCTCTATTTTACGTGTTATGTTCTGAGTTAATAAAAGCCTTACTTTTGTTCTGCTAACTTCGAGTCTCGGAATAATTGAGGCACATCAATTTTATTAACTCAATTTTCAACACTATGGATCAACTCCTGAAACCCGAACGTTTGGATTTGGATCAACATGCTCCGGACGCATCAGCACGCTTCGGACACTGGTTTGACTGTATGGAATTCTTCCTGGACAATTCCGCAGCCGTCAAAGACGCTACGGACACTGCGAAGATGAGACTCGGAATGCTACGGAATTGGGTAAGCCACCGGGTTTACCCCCTCATCCAAGACGCCGATACGTACCTGGCCGCCTGCAACACCTTAAAGGCGCATTACCAGCAGCCTACGAATGAGGTGTATGCTAGGCATCTACTCGCTACTCGCGCACAGCGACCTGGGGAATCGGTGGAGGAGTTCCTAAGCATCCTGAAAAAGCTTGGCAAGGACTGTAAGTGCCGAGATGTAAAAGCCGCAGTGTACACCGACGAGCTTGTTCGCGATGCCTTTATCACAGGCCTCAGCTCCACTCACATCCGGCAAAGACTGCTGGAAAAAACGGAGTTGGACCTGAAACAGGCTGCGGACACCGCGCGGTCCCTGGAGATGGCCCAGAGAAACTCGGACGCCTACTCTTCAGCCCGCGCCGCCCACGCCGCCACGTGTGCGCCGAGGGCGCCGCCATCTTGGAAGGCATCCTCCCCGCCCGGCAGCCCGACACCGGCGGGGCCCAGCTCTCCCCCCAGAAGCCCTACGACAGCCACGACGCGTCAAGGACCCAACTGCTACTTCTGCGGGCAGCCAAAGCACACCAGAAACCTGTGCCCGGCGAAAGGCACCACCTGCTTTAAGAAGGGGCACTTCAGGAAGGTGTGCAGAGGGAACCCCGCCGGAAAACCAACCGCCGGAAAACCCGCCACCGCCGCGTGTGCGCCGTGGGAGCGGCCATCTTGGACGCCATCTTGCCCGACCTCGTGGGGTCCGCCATCTTATGAGCAGACAGCGTGGACGCCATCTTGTCTCGATCAGGGCCCTACAGTGGCATCGGTCACAGTGGACCAGACCAGGCCGCATCCGCTATCCAAATCAATGGTGGACATCGAGGTAAACGGGTGCCGGGTTAAATGCTTAATTGACAGTGGAAGCACGGAGAGTTTTATCCACCCTGAACTGGCACAACAACTCTCCCTAAAGGTGGTCCCTGCTCAGGGTACCATCTCTATGGCCGATAAAACCCAGACATCGACCATTCTGGGTTACTGCACGGTACAATTGTGCGTTAACGGAACTGTGTATGATAATTTTAAAGTATTAATCATGAAGAATCTATGTGCGAGCGTGATCTTGGGTTTGGATTTCCAGTGCAACCACCAAAGCATCACGCTCAAGTACGGTGGGTCCCAGCCGCCCCTCAGTGTGCGGTCTGGCTACCCTGAAGGTAAAGCCGCCTTCGCTATTCGCGAACCTTACCCCTAACTGCTGGCCAATAGCGACCAAAAGCAGGAGGTACAGCTGGGAGGACAGGCGGTTTATCGCGACCGAGGTAGACAGGCTCCTGAAAGAGCGCATTATTGAACACAGCAACAGCCCGTGGCGCGCCCAAGTGGTAGTGGTAAGGGGTAGCGAGAAGAAACGGATGGTGATCGACTATAGTCAAACGATCAACAGGTACACCCTACTAGACGCCTACCCGCTACCCCGCATATCAGAAATGGTGAACCAAATCGCCCAATACCGGGTGTTCTCCACCATCGACCTCAAGTCAGCGTACCACCAGCTCCCTATCAGACCAGAGGACCGCCCGTACACCGCCTTCGAGGCGAACGGACGCCTCTACCAATTCCTCAGAGTCCCCTTTGGGGTGACGAACGGGGTCTCGGTCTTTCAGAGGGAGATGGATCGCATGGTCGATGACCACCACTTGCAGGCAACCTTCCCCTACCTCGACAACGTCACCATCTGCGGTCACAACCAGCAGGATCACGACTCGAACCTCGAGAGGTTCCTGAAAACCGCACAAAAACTCAACCTCACCTATAACGAGGACAAGTGCGTTTTCAACACCACGCGCCTCTGCATACTGGGCAGCGTGGTGGAGAATGGGGAAATCGGACCAGACCCCGACCGATTGCGCCCCCTACGGGAGCTGCCCCTGCCCAACACTCCCAAAGCCCTGAAAAGGTGCCTGGGGTTATTTTCTTACTATTCCCAATGGGTCCCCAACTACTCCGACAAAGCCCACCCCCTCTTGAAAGCATCCTCTTTTCCGCTCTCTGCTGAGGCCCACGCCGCCTTCAAAAGCATTAAGCAGGATATTGAGCGGGCCACGCTACAGGCAGTGGACGAGAACACTCCATTTCAAGTGGAAAGTGATGCGTCCGACTTCGCCTTGGCGGCCACCCTCAACCAGGCGGGGCGGCCCGTAGCTTTCTTCTCGAGGACCCTCCAAGGCCCCGAGATCAGACACTCCTCCGTGGAAAAGGAGGCCCAAGCCATCGTGGAGGCAGTGCGCCACTGGCGCCACTACCTAGCCGGCAAACGCTTCACCCTACTTACCGACCAGCGGTCGGTAGCGTTTATGTTCAACAATAAACAGAGGGGGAAGATTAAAAATGATAAGATTCTTAGGTGGCGGATCGAGCTCTCCACTTTCGAGTACGACATCATTTACCGGCCAGGGGCCCTTAACGAATCTCCTGACGCCCTCTCACGAGGGATGTGTGCCAGCGCCACCGAGGATCGGCTACAGACCCTCCACAACGACCTCTGCCACCCAGGGGTCACGCGGCTGTTCCACTTCATAAAGTCCCGTAACTTACCCTACTCGATTGAGGAAGTTCGGTCTCTGACCAGGAACTGCCGCACTTGCGCTGAGTGCAAGCCTCGGTTCTACCGCCCAGATAGAGCCCACTTAATCAAAGCTACACGGCCCTTCGAGCGGCTCAGCTTAGATTTCAAGGGCCCCCTCTCGTCCGTCGACCGCAATGTTTACTTCCTGAACATTGTGGACGAGTACTCCCGTTTCCCATTCGCCTTCCCCTGCCCAGACATGACCAGCGCCACGGTCATTAAATGCCTCAACAGCCTGTTTTGCCTGTTCGGTATGCCGAGCTATATCCACACGGATAGGGGGGCGTCCTTCATGAGTGAAGAGCTACGCCAGTACATGCTGTCCAAGGGGATCGCCACGAGCCGTACCACCAGCTACAACCCCCGGGGTAACGGCCAGGTGGAGCGAGAGAACGGGACAGTGTGGAAAGCAGTCACTCTAGCTCTAAGGACCAAGGGCCTCCCTATCTCCCGCTGGCAGGAAGTCCTCTTGGATGTGCTCCATTCGATACGGTCGCTATTGTGTACGGCCACTAATGCCACGCCTCATGAACGAATGTTTGTCTTTCCTCGGAAATCCACCTCAGGCATATCCATGCCGTCATGGCTCTCCACCCCAGGTCCGGTACTCGTGCGAAGGCATGTGAGGGGCCACAAGACGGACCCTCTCGTGGAGCCAGTACACCTACTCCACGCCAACCCCCAATACGCATATGTCCGGCACGCCGACGGAAGGGAGGACACCGTGTCCATAAAAGACGTCGCCCCAGCCGGCATCGACAACAACCACGGCAATAGCAGCGACGACGATCACAGCAACCCTTACCCACCCACTATTCTTTCATCACCCCCGGAAGAACATCGACCAACGGCACCCCCACCAACTACCCCTTCAACAACCCCGGCGGCACCCCCGGCAGAGACCCAGGAGGCTACCGGGGACACCCAGCCGACACCCGCGGCACCACAACAGCCACGTCGGTCGCAGAGGACTATCAAACCCCCGAACAGACTAAATCTATAGAAGGGGTGAATGTGATGAAATATATTCCATTCATCACTGCCTGTTTTCTGTGTCTTGTAACTGCCTGCTTTCTGTGTCTTTTCCCTTCCCCCAGTCCTCATGTATTATGTATTGGAATGTGCTGGAACTGGTTGTGTGCAGGGCTCCGCCCATACCTGGCTCCTTTGTAATCTAAGTTCAGTCGGGCATCAGCCTCCTGAAGGAAGACATCTCTCTATTTTACGTGTTATGTTCTGAGTTAATAAAAGCCTTACTTTTGTTCTGCTAACTTCGAGTCTCGGAATAATTGAGGCACATCAACCCTTGTACTTGTCTGTGCAGCAGATGGTCTTTTAATCTGATTCAATGAAAGGCAATAGCATAATACTGCGGATGCTGGAAATCTGAAATAACAACAGAAAATGCTGGAAACATTCAGCCAGTCAGGCAGCTTCGAGGAGAGAGAAACCGAGTCACCGTTTCGGATCGAACCCTTCATCAGAACTGGAAAAGGTTAGGGAAGAGAGATTTTTAAGCAGGAGCAGGGAGGAAAGAACAAAGGGAAGGTCTGTGATAGGATGGAAGGCAGGAGAGATTGATTGACAAAAGGGATGATGGTGCAAGGCAAAAGGAGAGGTAATGGGACAAGTTAAGAAACAAAAGATGGCTCTAAATGATGTGTGACTGATGATGGCAACAACATTAACAGCTACAATGTGAGGAAACGAGAGAGAAAAAAATAAAGAAATACAGGGGCCAATTTATAGTCTGAAATTGTTGAACTCGATGTTGAGTCCATAAGGCTGTGAAGTGCCTAATAGAAAGATGAGGTGCTGTTCCTTGAGCTTACGTTGAGCTTCATTGGAACAGAGACCGAGGACAGAGAGATCAGAGTGGGAGTGGAGGGGAGAATTAAAGTGACAGGCGACCAGAAGCTCGGGGTCATGCTTGCGGACTGAACGGAGGTGTTCCGCAAAGCGGTCACCCAATCTGCATTTGGTCTCCCCAATGTAGAGGAGACCATATGGTGAGCAGCGAATACAGTATACTAAATTGTAAGAAGTACAAGTAAATCGCTGTTTCACCTGGAAGGAGTGTTTGGGGCCCTGGATGTTGAAAAGGGAGGAGGTAAAAGGGCAGGTGTTGCATCTCTTGCGCTTGCATGGGTAGGGGGAAGGGGAAGGGTGTTGGGGGTGATAGAGGAGCAGACCAGGGTGTCACGAAGGGAGCGTTCCCTTTGGCATGCCGAAAAGGGGGGGGGGGGCGGGAAAGATGTGATTGGTGGTGTGATCACGCTGGCAGTGGCGGAAATGGCAGAGGATGATCCGTTGAATGTGGAGGCTGGTGGGGTGAAAGCTGAGGACAAGGGGAACCCTATCGTGGTTCTGGGAAGGAGGGGAAAGGGTGAGAGCAGAAGTGCAGGAAATGGAACGGACATGGTCGGGGGCCATGTCAACCACGGTAGAGGGGAATCCTCAGTTGAGGAAAAAGGAAGACATACCGGAAGCACTAGTATGGAAGGTGTCATCGTCAGAATAGATGCGGCAGAGACGGAGAAACTGGGAGAATGGAATAGAGTCCTTGCAGGAAGCGGGGTGGGAGGAAATGTGGTCCAGGTAGTTCTGGGAGTCAGTGGGCTTATAGTGGATGTTTGTCGAGTAGTCTATCCCCAGAAGACAGAAATCGAGGAAAGGAAGGGAAGAGTCGGTGATGGACCATGTGAAGGTGAGGGAAGGGTGGAAATTGGAATCAAAATTAATGAGAGCAGGAAATGGCACCAATACAGTCATCATTGTACTGGAAAAAGAGGTGTGGGAGGGGACCTGAGTAGGACTGGAACAAAGAATGTTCCACATATCCCATGAAAAGGCAGGCATAGCTAGGGCCCATGCGGGTACCCATAGCAACACCTTTAATTTGGAGGAAGTGAGTGGAGTCAAAGGAGAAGTTGCTCAACGTGAGAACAAGTTCAGCCAGGCAGAGGAGGATGGTGGTGGATGGGGACTGGTTGGGCCTTCGTTCAAGGAAGAAGTAGAGCGCCTTCAGGCCGTCCTGGTGGGGGATGGAGGTGTAGAGGGATTGGACGTCTATAATAAAAGGAGATGGTTGGGGCTGGGAAACGAAACTGTTAAAATGGCGGAGGGCGTCGGAAGAGTCGCGAATGTAGGTGGGAAGGGACTGGACAAGGGGAGAAAAAAGAGTTGAGATGGGAAGAAATAAGTTCTGTGGGGCAAGAACAGGCTGAAACAATGGGCTGGATTTTAATTCAGGGACGGGTTGGGGTCGTGTAATCCGCATTTTGTGTTATCCACACGAATCTAAATCGATGTGGGAGATGGATGCGATTTTAACAATTGGCCAATTGATTTCCAGCGTGTGGGAACCCATGGCAAATGAGTTTTTCCAGTTTGAAAGTCACATCCGATGACGTCATCATTGCTGCTGCATTTAAGGTCTGCAAGAAGCCTTGCTTCTTCTGCAGACTGCCAATCTTTTGGCCTTTCATGCTACAAGGCGCTGGAGGCAGAATGGCCAGTGAAAGACCTAGGTTTGCTCCAAGGTTTAACGATGTTGCCCTGCAGGCTTTAGTTGAGGGAGCAAGAGCTCATAGAGGTGCTCTTCCCTTCTTCAGGGAGGAAGAAGCCTCCCCAGCAGACCAAGGCTGTGTGGCTGCAAGTGGCAGAGGAGGTCAACTTCTTATCAGTTACCCACAGAAAGTGGATTCAGTGCAGGAAGAGATTTCATGACTTTCTGCACACTGGAAAAGTAAGTGTGAATTTCCCATCACCCTCAATCTGATCCCCATTGCCTTTCCTCACCAGCACTCCGCTTTAGCAATCTCTTCCTCCATATCCCACTTGACACTGACATCCATGCACCCTTACCCTTTCTCTCTGGTCACATTCATCTAACTGTTCGACTATGCAGCCCTCACACACAGGGAGGGCCCTTGGTCTTGCCACCTCACTCCATCTTTGTCTCCTAAGTATCTATGCTATGGAATCTCTACACTCACTCCTTCATTCTCACTCAACCTCCACTTGTCTCCCTCATTGCAGGAAAAGAGAGCTCCCAATAAGCGAGAGAGCGCGAGGCCAGGAGGAGGGCCACCCTCAGTAGCCCACCTCACCCCCTGGGAGGAGGCGGCCCTGGAGATCGTAGGAGTGGAGGAAGATGCGCAACTGTGGGACGGACAGACGGGTGCATCACAGCAAGCTGGTGACAGAATCGTTTTCCATCCCTCTCATTGACATTGCATGAGTCGCTGATAATGATGCTGAAGCTCTAACAGATGGACTTATGATCATCTACAATATGCAATGTGCATGTAACCTTGGCCTCACATCTCTGACTCCTTTACTCCCCCACAGGACCATCGCAAGCACCCATCCCCACTAGCCAGGAGGAACAGCCTGAGCCTCCAGACTCCTCAGAGGAAGCTGCAACCTCTAGGGCGCAGCGTCAGCAGAATTAAGCGCACCCAGCACCAGCGCAGACACTCACCTCAGTGGCACCTTCGGGACATAGAGTAGTGTTGTCACCTGGTGTATCACAGCTCATAAGTGAGTATCAGCAGATTGTGGAGACAGGGACAGCAGTGGAGAGTCCTAGTCGGAGGGCGCAGGACTCTGCCAGCTCGGCTCAGCTGCATGTCGACCCTTTGCCTCTGGGTCCATCCATAAGATCAGCGGTGCTGGAACTCCAGGAACAGATGCAGGAGTCTCTGGCAGGTTTTGTCTCCAGGGTCACTGAGTGTGGAGCGAATGGAAGAGTCCATTGCGAACATGAGCAGAGCCTTTGTGGAGTCACTGGCGCATGAACGCATCACCATGGAAAGGATGGCAACCTCCATGGAGGTGATAAGTCGCCAGAGTGCAGAAAACATGGTGAGTGTTCAGAATAGAATGACATCTCTGGAGGAGCAATGGTCATCTATTGAACAGAGAAACCAGACCTTCATGGAAGTCCTTCTGAGTAGGACTGGCAGTGCAGATACGGGTCCTCATGGCCCCCCTGATGTGCAGCAAGGTGCTCTCAAGCAACTTGCAAGCGCTGAGGGGGACCTGACCCATGAGAGGGAAGTTGGTGGCAGACATCAAGGAAGTGGGGGCTCCTCTCCAAACGCTCACACTTCCATGCCCTCGGTCAGAGCCCCACCAGAGTCCACACCCAACTGAGATCGGCATCTCAACCCCCGCACAGCCGCAGGAGCAGCAGGCTGTTGCTGAGCCCTCACAGGTTCGCAACCCCAGAGGACGCCCGCCAAAGGTGTCGAGACAGGAACAGCAGGAAACTGAGCAAGGCGCCTCCACATCTGCTGAAGGCACGGGAAGCACCACGTAGGAGCATGCGTAAGAGAAAGATACTGCACAAATAGTCACAAGAGTACCCACTTGGGTGAAATTTGATGTATTCTGTGAAAAAGCCATCAGAGGAATAATGTAAATGAAAAATCTGATGGCTACTGCTGTAGTTGTGGCGTGTGTCATTAAGCGAATGGGACTTTCACATGGAGGGCTTCGGATTGCTTGCAATTGTCAGTATGGTGGTCAAATTGCTAGGAATCCGCTGGTCCTTGGCCATTGTCGATGCTCGGGTAAGAAGCTGCGAGGCAAAAGTGCTTGATTGGCTAGGCTAAGCAAATCTGGCCAAGATGAGTGCATTCCTTGCATCCTGGGCAGCAATGTGGTCGTGCGCTGGCGCCTTCTGGCCTGTGCAGCTTCAGGTGGGTGAGCAGCAGCTTGGCGCTCCTACTGTTGCTGCTGCTGCTGTTCATGGTTCTGCTGCTGCCAAGGCTGGTCTTCGTTCTCATCTGATGTCTAGGAGGAAAGGAAATAAATGGCTCCCATGCTTCTGGTATATGCCTCAGTTGAGGAAGCGCTCAGTGAAGGTGGCGAGAGGGGTTTCCCAAGAGGTCACACTGGAGATGGGTGTCAGGCTCCAAACTTCCACAGCTGTGGTTATGCCTTCTAAAAGTTCCCCCAGACCTGAGACAACAAAGTCCTGCCACCTGCAAATGATGGCTGATCAAATCTCTTTAATGGTTGACCTGCAGCTGATAGTCAGCAAGCCAGTTGTGCTCCCGCCAAGTTTCACCGTCGTGTTTCAGGACAGGCGTGTTTCACGTGGGAATAGGGTTAAAATTGCAAAGGCCTTTCAAAATGGCATTATAGAGGCAATTTAGTGCTTAAGGGCCTTAATGGCCTATCCCGCCTCTTGGAGACTGGACCATTAGACACGAACATAAGAACATAAGAAATAGGAGCAGGAGTAGGCCAATCGGCCCCTCGAGCCTGCTCCGCCATTCAATAAGATCATGGCTGATCTGATCCTAACCGCCAATCCACTATCACAGAACCATCTCCTGAATCTAACAGAATTAGACACACGAAATAGGAGCAGGATCAGGCTACACGGCCCCTGGGCCCGCTCCGCTACCCACAGGGCCATGACCGATCCGAACCTAGACTCGTCCAAATTCCTGCCCGCTCCCCATAACCCTTAATTCCCTTTACTTCTAGGAAACTGTCTATTTCTGTTTTAAATTTATGTAATGATGTAGCTTCTACAGCTTTTTGGGGCAGCATATTCCATGGACCTACCACCCTCTGAGCGAAGTAGTTCCTCCTCATCTCAGTTTTGAAAGAGCAGCCCCTTATTCTAAGACTATGCCCCCTAGTTCTAGTTTCACCCATCATCGGGAACATCCTCCCCGCATCCACCCGATCCAACCCCTTCACAATCTTATATGTTTCAATAAGATCGCCTCTCATTCTTCTGAACTCCAATGAGTAGAGTCCCAATCTACTCAACCTCTCCTCATATGTCCATCCCCTCATCCCCGGGATTAACTGAGTGAACCTTCTTTGTACTGACTCGAGAGCAAATATGTCCTTTCTTAAGTATGGACACCAAAACTGTACGCAGTATTTCAGGTGCGGTCTCGCCAATACCTTGTACAACTGAAGCAATACCTCCCTATTTTTATATTCTATCCCCCTAGCAATGAAAGCCAACATTTCATTGGCCTTCTTAATCACTTGCCGCACCTGCATACTAACCTTTTGAGTTTCGTGCACCAGGACCCCCAGATCCCTTTGTACTTCAGTACTTTCCAGTTTCTTGCCATTAAGATAATAACTTGCTCTACGATTTTTCTTGCCAAAGTGCATAACCTCACACTTTCCAGTATTGTATTCCATCTGCCAAGTCTCTGCCCACTTACTTAGCCTGTCGATGTCCCCTTGCAGGTTTTTTATGTCCTCCTCACTCACTACTTTCCCTCCCATCTTAGTATCATCTGCAAACTTTGATATGTTACACTCGGTCCCCTCCTCCAAATCGTTAATATAGATTGTAAAGAGTTGGGGACCCAGCACTGACCCCTGCGGAACACCACTAGTTACTGATTGCCAGTCCGAGAATGAACCATTTATCCCAACTCTCTGCCTTCTGTTAGATAGCCAACCCTCTATCGAATTAATGAAAATTGCATGGCGGTGGGGTTGGGCCCGCCTGCCAGTTTTTGCAATTTTAACCCCCCACACGCCTCCAATCCCGCCTCCACGGCCCAATGAAAATCCTGCCCAGGGCAGTCCTGTTTGTGGATCTTGGGAAGGAGGTAGAAGTGGGCAGTGTGAGGTTGAGGGACTATGTGGTTGGCGGCCATGGACGGAAGACCTCCAGAGGAGATGAGGTCAGTCTTAGAAACGATTTCTTGATGTTCGGTAGTGAGGTCATGGTCCAGGGGGGAGGCAGGAGGAGGTGTCAGAGTTGCCTTTCAGCCTCCGCACGATAGAGGTCGGTTCGCCAAACAACAACAGCACCGCCCTTGTCAGCAGATTTATTGACAATGTAAACTATACCGTATGAAAGGTATGGTTTAAGTATCTAGGGTTTGTAAACAACTTATTGCTATACAGTAGTATATCATTACTTAAATTTAGATTGGTAGGCTTGCCTCTTTTTCTTGTAAAACATTCAAGATTCAGTTACAGGAAGAAAGTTTATTTTCTAACTTTTAATTGTTTAATTGGAATTTAATATGTTGATCATAATGACATGATTACTATTAAACTTTGAAAAGTTAATGCTATAACTCAAAAACTTAATCCTAACAAAAATATGGTAATTTGCCTGACTGTCCCTTTTCTCCTCCTATATGTTAAGCAAATTTTTAAAAAATTCAAATATTTTAGTTCCAAGAAAAATATTCTTTAATTCTCCTTTAATTTGTTTTTGGACAGTTGAGCTTTTGGCAGATTTTGTGCTTATCTTGGTGAGATGTGTTAGTAGTGAGAAATGGAGCCTTTTGTATTTCGGACAAGCATTCCCAGACCACGTCATCACAATATAGATATGGATGGATGAGGAAGGTCATGTGCCTCACCATAGCTCAACCATCCTGAAAATCTGCTGTCCACAATGACAGCATCCAGCTTTTCTTTACATTATTCCAAGGTTTTGCCTTTCGCCATCAAACCTGAAGGTCCATTCGACATGTTAATCACAGTTTCTGTGTAGAAGGGCTACATCAGTCCTAAATTTGTTTTTTTTGCCAGCTTTAATCTGCACCCCCTTATTCTGTTCTCAGAATTTAGGAAAGTAGTGTTCTGGATTTGCTGTCTTATGTACCCGCTATGAGATTGTCTTGCAAGGCCAGAGCCCAATTTTCTCAAGTCTTTCCTCATAACTCCGTTATCTATTGCTAAGAGTTAGCTTCATAACTTTTCACAATTGGGTGTAGACCCTTTGTCAGAACACATCTGATGAAAGGTCTACACCTGAACGATTCGCTCATCTATTTTCTCTAAAGATGCTGACCGACCTTCAGAGTGTTTCCGACGTTTTCTGTTTTTGTTTCATTTTTGCATAGATTTTGTATGTAAAATGGTGTGTACTTTGAAAGGTGAAAAGGTCTTTTTTGCAGACTTTTAACAAAACATGCGATGCACAACAACAGCTATCATGACTTGAATTCATATAGTGCTCCTCACATACAAGGAGACATCTCATAACTTTCTCTAAGTAGGTGTTAAAATCAATGTATTAAACACAATGGTAGCAATTACAGGAAACTTTGTGCTATCCGGCACTGACGGGACCGAGCTGTTGCCGTTCCCTCAAAACTGCCGGAGCCGGACACACCAGCGTTAATGTTGAAGCATACGGAGCTTTTCATCTCCGTATCTGACAACAAACACTGTTGCTTAGCAACAGCTTCTAAACAGTCGGCCCGTACCTTGGAAGCGTCTCTCTGAAGCTGTTGCTAAGCTACAGAGACTTTGCAGAGCCTGACTGTTGGGGAAAAAAAAGCCATGAGAAGGAAAAAAACCCTAACAAAACGGCTCCTGATTTTTGCCAGCGGCTCGAGCTTGCCGGACATTTAGCCTCCGGATAACACAAAGGCCTAGAAATTCGGTATAGCCGAGTTTGGGGCGCTAGTCCTGACGATGCGCAAAGTTTAGCGCCAGGCACAATTTAGCGCCACCTAGCACAATATTGGGTTGCAGCGCCCCTAAAGGTGATTGCGGCGCTAAATCAGGCGCTGTACGCTACTCTTAACCCAATTTCGCCGCGGCGGGGCACAGCGAGGGTGCTGTCAATAATCACTTTCCCTGAGACACACTGGCGCCGGCCAGCTCTTAAAGGGGCAGGTCAATTGGCATCACCAGACACACTCACTGCCTTGTAGGCCTTCAAAGCGGTGGGAGCCTACCTGTGGTGCACCAGCCGAGCAAGACATGGGAAGGGTGAGGCAGAGGGCGGAACGCCTCACTGATGGGGCATTGGATGCTTTGGTTGACGCAGTGGAATCAAGGCCAAGGAAGATGGTCGGAATGTGATTTATGTTTTGGACAGTCTCCCGGGTGTGAGAGGCAGTTATGTGTCAGTGTATTAGTTTTGCTTTCTGTTGCCATAGCTTTCTCATGTTTGAAGGAACCACATTTTGTGTAATGAAACACTTTCTTCATTTACAATGGCCATGCCTTCTATTTACATGCATCTTGCCCTTCACAGGCTTGGGGGTATCAGACCGGTTCCATTCCTGTTCTTGGAATGGCAGCAAGCGTTCCATGAGAGGGGCATCAGCCTCTGACGCGCAGCCTGAGAAGAGCCGCTCGCGTAGAAGTTCAGGCCAGCAGGCATCTTCTCAGCCACCGACAGAGATGTCCTGCACCTTATCTGAGGCTGCAGATCTGGCTGAAGCAGCTGGCACAGCTCAGTCACCACCTCCTTTCTAAATCGCAGCCTTGTGACACACTGCTCCTCCGGCATGTTCATGTAGGAAAACTGCTGTCGGAAAACCCTGCCAGCGTAAGGTCTGCTGTGGCGACGCCTGTTGGCCCTCCTCCGTCTGGCCATGCCCGCCCCCCCCTCCCAGCATCTCTGTGCCCTTTCCAGATGATTCAGCAGCAGGACGTTCCCCTCCAATGCAGCCCCCATAATAAGTGCCCACAGGAAGGTTCCCCGTTGTCAAGGCTCACCAACAGCAAGGTGATGGTCAGAAGGCTGAAGATCGTCTGCCTGCGCTGGCTCTGGTCAAATGGCTCTCAGTGTGCAGCTCAGCAACTCTTTGTAGCTCTTGAGGAAGTTGTGCTCCAAAAATGACTGCCGCTTTTAAACCACACCTGTCCCCTTTAAATAACGCTCCTCCAGCCCGAGAGCGACTTGGTAAGGTCCAGGTAAGCTGTCACTATTAGCGCCAGGCGCTACGGAGGGGGGCGCCACTGAATTTCCGGTCCGGGGCGCCCAAAAGGCGTTGCACACTCAAATGACGTCGTAATCAGCCTGCACCCATGAGCGGGCGCTAAGCCGGCGCTAAATGCATGCTCAATATGGGGCTAGGCGCCTTGCGCCCGGCCAGAAATTGGCTAGCGCCCCACTTCTCGGCCTCTTTAGGCGTTAATCGGTGGTGCTAACAACCAAATTTCTCCCCCAAAGTTTCCTGTACTGTCCAAAAAAAACTTACACATTTACAATTGATTTTGTTTTTCCCGAAGGGGAAATTTTTGCCTTTAGAGCTCTTATGGTATCTTTTGTTGCATTCTTTTGTATCTTTAAACTATTTAGGTTTTGTTGTATTCTATTATGTTGAGTTCTTAATCATACATCTGGTATGCATTCCTCCTTTGCTTGGTGCCAAATCAAAATAATGTGACTGCCACTCCATAAATTAAGCTATTGATGCTTAATTTATCAATTACAGTGGATTAGGTAACAAAAATGAAACTTATGCTTGTCGGGCCTGTTTATCTTTATTGATAAATTTAGTCAAATTTGTTAACTATTCTTGAGTTGCCATCTATTTCAGAAATGTTTTGATCTCCAGTATATGTAAAGCATGAGTGCACTTGTTTTCCCTATTGCTATTTGAAATCCCAACTGAACTCTGTTTCTTGAATACTTGTAACATTTACAGGGAAGGCAATACTTTTACCAAATTAATCCTCTAGCCTATCGTTACAGCTATGTTGCTCAATGATAACTTAAAGGAGAAGGAAAGTTTAGGGGGAGTAATTTTTGTTTGCGTACTCTCCTAATTTTATAGAAGAAAATATTAGCCTAAGAGTGTCAGAAGTTGTATTGCCATCTTGGAGTTCTCGAGTCTAAGCTCCCTCCCCACTCATTTACTCCATTGATGTCACTGATTTCCCATCCATCCTGGAGCAGTCCCATTGGAAACACTGGCTGCTCCAATTTAAATTGCCCTGAGAGCCATTCTTGAGCCACAAGACCCTGGTAAACCTTACTGTTGGCAGCATTCAGTGATGTCACTGGGGCGAACTAGAAGAGAGGGAGACCCGACTTGAGAAATAAAATCAACGTTTTTAACAATAGTCAATAAAAATTCTCCCAGGCTTTTTTCCTATAAATTGGGGGAGTACTTTAAAGATTCCAATGATCAGTTATGATGTAAAAATAGCTGTTTTAAAACTTGGGTATTTACCAATTAAAACTAAATAACTAAGTTAATTGTATGATCTTTTAATACAAATAAAGCCATTCTGATGGGTCAGGAAAACCACAGCACTCAGTATTAACTGCAATATTTTGAAAATATTAATACTGTGGTATCACAGCCTAACTTTATTTTCCCCTCTCTTTGTGCCTCTAGAATGCAGAAGTCTCAGTCTTTGAAGTGAATATCAGGTTTATCGGAGGGCTGCTGGCTGCCTACTACCTCTCAGGAGAGGAGGTACAGTAAAACTGTTCCGTTTTTTTTTAAGTTGATGAACGCCCTTCACCCTCTTGTAATTCTGGATTTTCACAGATCACACTGTTCTGCCTCAGCACGGCTCCATCAAGATAAGTGGAAAGGCACAATGATGGAAAATAAATCCCAAAATGTTGAATTAACATTTCGGTTATAGATCCTTTGTAAGCCTGAAACATTATCATTTTCTCGTCAGATGTTGGCAGACCTGTTGTGTATTTCTAGCATTTTCTGTTTTTATTGCAAATTCCAGTATTTTCAGATTGTAATCTCCAAAATGTGTCCTGGCAAAATTGTTGTTTAGGTGCATTCTACTGCTAAGCAATTAAAATAGCTGGCAAGGTATCTATTGAAATCTTGCTTTCTTTTTGTAAGGGAAAATAACTTGTAAGCATAATTTGTCAAGTTTTTAAATACAAGTCCAATTCTCTGCCAAGTGTTGTGAGTAGGTGATCTTCTGTGAACAAATCCAGCTGTGACATTGCAGTCAATTCTTGTTCTTCTGAATAATAGTTTTTTATTTGAGGCCATGGACTCATGGACATCTTTGTCATTACGATTGAGACCATTCATTCAGCTGCCTCTGTAGCCTCCCCGCTTTTCCCCTTGCTCAGCAAGCCCAATCTCCCCCGTGGCTCCTCCCAGCCTTGTCATATACCTGTGTCTTTCTCTAGTGCCTCTCCTATCTCCCCATTTGCCCTCTCTAAGTTCATCTTCTGCATGAGACCCACCTCTTGCTCCCTTGACTTCATTCCCATTTAACTGCTAACCATACAACTTCCCTTCTTGGCCCCCACGATAGCTGACATTGTAAATGGTCCCCTCTCCTCAAGTACAGTCACAAGCCCTTTAAAAACTGCCATCATCATTCCCCTCTTCAAAAAAAAAAAAAAAAAACCTCTCGACCGCTCTGTCCTTGCAAACTACCTCCCTATTTCCAATCTCCAATGTCCTTGAATGTGTAAGCGCCTTCCAAATTTGTTCCTATCTTTCCTGCAACTTCATGTTTGAATATCTTAATCGGGTTTCTGACACTACCACAGCACTGAAACGACCCGAATCAAAGTCACAAATAACATCCTCTGTGAGTGTGACAACGGTACATTGGCCCAGAAATTCGGGTCCCAACGCATGAGTACGCACGGGGTACTCACGCGTGGACCCAATGGAAGTGCCGGTTTCTTGCATGCACTGCGCATGCGCGGGAAACCGGCACTTCCGTTCCTCTGAACGAAGGGGTTCAGCGGTCGAACGCGTGCGCGCGGGAGTCTGCGCGTGCGCTTTGAAATTACGTTTTTTTTACAGGTTTTTCCGTGAGGGTAAGTCTTTAGATTTTAGAAATGTTAAAACCAGGCGTAAGGCCTGCATTTTAAAAGGTAAGTGGTCAATTAATTAAAATTAAAACATTTTTTCCACAGGTTTATTATTTTTAAATACTTTAAAGCAAGGTAAGTTTATTTTTAGCCCCGTTTTTTTATTAAAAAATTTTCAAAAATTTAAATTATTGTTTAAAATAGTTATTTAATGTAATTTATAGTTTATTTAAAAAGTGTGATTTTTAAAAAAAAAAATTATTTGAAGGTTTACTGTTATTTTGGGGCCCGTATATTCATAAGTTTAGACAGGTCTTCCTGTCAATCTTATGAATGGGCTTTTCCCTCCTCTGATTGGCTGCCCATGGCTCACGTGATCCCAGGGGACGCATCACACTAACTACGCCCCTGGGACACGCAAGCACAGCGCGCCGGGAGTTGGAGCAGGCCCCGGAGCGGAATTCCACGGGAGCCCAGAGCTCAACTGCCGGCGCGCAAGGTAAGTGCAGGTCGGGGGCTTGCACCCGCGGGAAGCCCCCAACCCGAATTTCTGGGCCATATCTCCTTGTCTTCCTCAACCTCTCTGTAGCCTTTGACATGGTCGACCACACCATCTTCCTCCAAGGCCTCTCCGCCGTTGTCCAGCTCAGTGGGATTGCCCTTGCTTGGTTCCACTCTCACCTATCCAATCATAATAGAATCTGCCAGATCCCAGTTCTCCCCCTCCTGTGTTCCTAGACCTTACCTACTCTCAATAGTCCTTGACTCCCAAGATTCTCCACTAATGTTGTCAGCTCCCAGTCCCCCCTCCCAGTAATGTAGGATTCAAGGACTACTTTCTGCATTGCTCTCAGATCTCATGCCATCTGCTGCTTGCAAACTAGATGCTCCCTATGCCATTTCTGCCAGACTACGGAGATAACATTCACAGTGCTCCAAGACCATTATACTCTTCCCACTGCTCCCATATGCTATGACTTCTCGACCAGACACTTGGTGTCTACTCCAGGACCCCTCCAGTACTCTTGGATCCCAATAGCACCAGACCACACACCAGAAACCCCCTACCACCATTGCCACATCCTCAAGGTACCGCTTCCGGTGGTGCTACATCCCAGGACCTCCTCAACTAGTGATTTTGCCTCCCACACCCCACCATCTGTATCCCACATTCTAAGATTACATTGCTACATCCCAGTAAGGAAACTTTTTTTTTATCCGGCACCGACGGGGCCGGCGTGGTGCCGGTTTATCAAAAAGTCCGGATTACAGAGTGGTATAGTAAAAGGTACGAGAGTTCCGTACACAGCAACAAATCCAGGCTTCCCCGTTGCTTAGCAACAGGTGCAGGAACCCCGGCCACAGACCAAGCGTCCCTGTTGCTTAGCAACAAGTGCAGGAACCCCAATTACGCAGCCACAGATCCAGGAACGGCCACTAATATGAAATAAAACTTACCTGAACCTACTCCTGAATTTTGCCGGTTAACAGAGATTTCCGGTTATTTAGGTGCCGGTAAATCGAGAGTTTCCTGTATCTTTGTTCCACCATCTCCAGGCTCCAAAAACACTACACCCTGTGTTCCCACACCATGACACCCCCTTCCACTATTCCCATATCTGAATACCCTCTCCCATTGCTTGCATATCTCAGGAACTCCCTCCCAAACTCCAACATTTCTCTGCTCCTCCCACATCCTACCACCCCCTTTCCAATGATTCCAGATCACAAAACCACCTTTCCAAAGCTATAAAACTACATGACCCTTTTTTGCTCCTCACCTACTCACCAGTGCTGCACGCCTCCTTATTTACTTGCCATCTGGGCATTTTCTTTACCATCTTCAAGTATATTCTGGTCTTTATTTAAAAATGTTAATACATAAAATAGAGCACATAGCTAAACAAACATCCAGCAATAATCAAGTCCACTGATTCTACAATTTCCACAGAAATATGGACATAGTTTTATAATTTGAACCCTAAAATACTACTGATGCGCCCAGAATATTGAATAATAAAAATGGAAATAAAAAGAAGAAAGCTGCAGATGTTGGAAATACACAAGGTCAGTAAGAATCTGTTCAGAGAAAAGACATTTAATATTTCAACTGCAAGACCCTCTTTAACATACAAATCTATCAAAAAGGACAGAAAAGACCAGTTTGTCCAGCAAACCTGTCCTGTCCAAATGGTGCAACCTACTCGTGCCATTAAACCCATTCCCCCTATGCAACTATAAAGTCTCCTGGGAGAGAGAAAAAAACATAAGTCAAATTAGAAAAAAATTCTGGTTCTGGCATGCTCCAAGATGACACACTGTCTACACATCAACTTCATCTGACCACATGGTCTCGGACTTTAACTTTGGACTTTCACATCGTCCCATTCCCTGTACTCTATGACCCAAATTCCACTAGTGTGCACACCTTGGCTGCTGCACAAGTCTTCCTGGCCCCGCATGCTAGCTGACATTGTAAATTTTTCCCACTTCTCATGTGCCGTCCTCCTCATAAAAATCCGCCTTCGACTCCTCTGTCCTTGCAAACTACTGCCCCATATCCAATCGCCCTTTCTTATGCAATGTCCTTGATTGCATTATTACCTCAAATCTGTGCCTATGTTTTCCGCAACTCATTGTTTGACTCTCTCCAAACAGGTTTCTGACCCCACCACCGGACTGAAAGGGCACTAATCGAAGTCGCAAATGCTAACGATGGTGTATTATTCCTCCTCGTCCACTATGATTTCTCTATAGCCTTTGACACGTCATCCTTCTCCAGCACCTCTTTTCCGTCCTCCTGCTGAGTCGATTGCCCTCGTTTGGTTCTGTCTTACCTAGCCTATTGTAACCAGAACATCTCCAGCAATGGCTTCTCTTCCTGCCCCTGCCCCTGCACTGTTCCCACTGGAGTCCCCTAAGAATTTATGCTTGGTCCACTCCTCTTCCTCATCTACATGCTGCCTCTTGGCGATATCATCTGGACATGGGGTCAGTTTTCACATATGAGCCGACGATACCCAACTCTACACCTCCACTTGCTTTCTCAAGCCCTCAAATGCCTTTGTGTTGTCAGGCTGTTTGTCCGAGAACCAGTGTTGGATGAGCCTCAGTTTCCTCTGTTTAAACTTTGGAAAGACCAAACCCATTGTCTCCAGCCCCTGCCACAAACTCTGTACCCTTGCCACCAATTCATTTTCAGTCCCTATAACCAGCTACTGTCTCGGGCTGAACCAGATTGTTTGCAATATCAGCATCCTAATAGACCCCGAGCTGAGTTTCCAACTCCATATCCTCCCTATCACAAAGGTTGCCTACTACCACCTCCTTAACATTGCCCATCTCTGTCCCCAATCAGCCTACCTGCTGCTGAAACTCATTTCTCTATCTTAGTCACCTTTAGACTTGACTCTTTGAATGTTCTCCTTTTCTACCCTTTTCTATGTTTATGTTTATGTTAATGTATTACAAGCCAAATGAATGTTGAATGTTAAATGTCTTAATCTAAATGTACACTCTCGGGAGCCGCAAGCCTACATTTCGTTGTACTGCACTTGTGCACTAACTGACAAAGTTGATTATTATTATTATTATAAAACTGATCTCCCTATATGCTATTCTGCACCAACTTCCGTTTACCCATCACCCCTGTCCTCACTGACATACCTTGCCTCATATTTAAATGCAAAGTTATAAAAGCCATTTCTATCTAACTTGGTGCCTGCCTTCAGTCTGACGCCTTCATTCCCTTTGGTGGATTCTGTTACTGATGTACCTTTCAGAGAGTAAATGTCACCAAAGCAAGGTTAATTTCTGAAGAGAATACCAATCTTTCTGCTATTGGCTATCAGAATAGAGAAGACTTATTGACAGATGCTGGAATTGTCCTCACAAGCAGCCACGACTTCACAAGGTTTATCAGATGCAAGTTATGCCACAATTATTACAATACTTTAGGGGAAGTAAGACCATTACCCATGAACTAAAACATGACAAATTAGTTGCTAATAAAAAGAATGCAATTTCTTATTCACCAGGTCCTTTACACAATGCATAAGGACTTTTATAGTGCTTTCAACCATAAACTTTTGAACAAATACCATTATTTTGGATTTTTGAGGTTTTCTCATAACTACCATGCATTAGTTATTGAATGATTCATTAGTGCTGAGTTTATGGTTTGATACAGGATACAAAAGATCCACAGTGAGATATATTGGTTACTGATCAGTATTGAGTTCTTTGATGAAGTAAGGGGAGAAGGTTGATGTTGTGTATATGGACTTTCAAAAGGCATCTGATAAAGTATCACATAATGGACTTACTGTGTTAGCAAAATTGAAGCCCATGGAATTATAGTAATACAAAAGAATCAGAGAGTAATGGTGAACGGTTCTTTTTCAGATGGGAACGAAGTGTGCAGTGGTGTCGCCCCAGGGGTCAGTGCTGGGACCACTGCTCTTTGCTATATATTAATGACCTGGACTTGGGTATACAGGGCATAATTTCAAAGTTTGCAGATATAGTAAACCGGGAGAAGGATAGTAATGATTTATTTTGGTAGGAAGAATGAGGAGAAGCAATATAAACTAAATGGTACAATTTTAAAGGGAGTACAGGAACAGATCGGCCTGGGAATGTATGTACACAAGTCTTTGAAGATGGCAGGAAAGTTAAGATGGGTGTTAAAAAGGCATATGGGATCATTGGCTTTATAAATCGAGGCATAGTGGGTAATTTTAACCCCCAAAAACGAGTGGTTTGGGTTAGGTGGGACTTCAAATTAAAAAAAATTCAAACCCCAACCCAACAGGCCTCGAATATGCCCACTTCTGGTTTTAATGGTGGCGGGGCTGACTAACTTGCTGTTAGGAGGCGAGTCACTCATTAAAATAATTAAATGAGGCTGCGTCCCTAAGCTTTTATCTCTCTTCCAACTTTAACACTGGCCAGCTGGGTTTCCAGGGCCTCGGGGGAACCCGGCAGCTGAAGGGAGGCAAGGACTGCTGGATGGAACAGGTAAGTGCCTTTCCAGCACTTCTTGTGGGCCAGGAGGAGCAGGAGTGTTCCCCCCCCCCCCACCCCCCCATGACCCCCCCCAAGGTACCCTGTTAACCTCCCCAGCGATAACCCCTCCCCCTTCCGCAATCTGACTCTCCCACCCACCCCGAACTTTTCGACCCCTGACCTACCTCTCAGATCCATGATCTCTCCGACCACTCACCAAGTCCACCCCGCCCCACTCTCCAGGGCCCTTCCAGCAAGTCCACCCCGACCCACTCTCCAGGGCCCTTCCACCAAGTCCACCCCGACCCACTCTCCAGGGCCCTTCCACCAAGTCCACCACGCCCCACTCTCCAGGGCCCTTCCACCAAGTCCACCCCGACCCACTCTCCAGGGCCCTTCCACCAAGTCCACCCTGCCCCACTTTCCAGGGCCCTTCCACCAAGTCCACCCCGACCCACTCTCCAGGGCCCTTCCACCAAGTCCACCCTGCCCCACTCTCCAGGGCCCTTCCACCAAGTCCACCCTGCCCCACTTTCCAGGGCCCTTCCACCAAGTCCACCCCGACCCACTCTCCAGGGCCCTTCCAGCAAGTGCACCCCAACCAACTCCCTGGAGCCCTGCCCCATGATATCTCCGGTCCCTTGTGCACGTGTGCCCCAACCCTCCCTGATCCATGATTTCTCTCTCTCTCTCTCTCTCTCTCTCTCTCTCTCTCTCCCCTTCCCCCCCCCTCCCTTTCCCCCCCTCCCTTTCCCCCCCTCTCTTTCCCCCCCCTCTCTTTCCCCCCCCCTCTCTTCCCCCCCCCTCTCTTCCCCCCCCCTCTCTTTCCCCCCCTCTCTTTCCCCCCCTCTCTTTCCCCCCCTCTCTTTCCCCCCCTCTCTTTCCCCCCCCTCTC
>NC_141000.1:80576044-80581044 GCF_052327205.1 Somniosus microcephalus
GGTGAAGAAATCGGTGCGTTTGTCTCCAATTTTGACCCCGCATTTGTTTTTCAGATACATTGATTTAATAAGGTCATAGACTTTGCCCCCTATTCCACACTGAAGAAGTTTATAATAGAGCCCTTCGTGCCATATAGAGTCAAAGGCTTTCTTGAAGTCGATGAAACAGGTGAATATTTTCCCATTTTTTGTTTGGTGTATATGTTTTCCAATGAGGGTGTGAAGGGTATAGATATGGTCGGCTGTGCGGTGTTTTGGAAGAAAGCCTATTTGGTTTTTTCTGAGGATATTATGTTTGTTAAGAAAATCAAGTAATCTACTATTTAGAATACTGCAGAATAACTTCCCTAGACAACTGTTGACACAGATGCCGCGGTAGTTATTTGGGTCTGATTTGTTTCCACTTTTATATATGGGGGAGATTAGTCCTTGGCACCAGATATCGGGAAAACAGCCGGAGCGTAATATGATGTTGAATAGTTTGAGTATCGCACCCTGCATCTCCATATTGCTGAACTTGAGCATTTCATTTTTGATGTTGTCTGGGCCACAGGCTTTCTTTAGGTGGAGAGATTTTGTTTTTGTGGCCAGTTCTTTCCATGTGATTGGGGAGTCTAGAGGGTTTTGGTTGTCTTTAATTGTTGCTTCTAATGTGTGGAGTTTTTCTGTGACCTGATGTTGACTTGGGTTTGTTTCGTTTATTGGGATGTCTTTGTAGAGGTTTTCAAAATGTGTTCTCCAGATGTCGCCATCTTGGATTGGTAATGCTTGCAATTGTGTTGTACTCAGGTTATTCCACATTTCCCAGAATTGTTTTGGATTGGTGGAGTTTTCAATTTCTTCGAGTATTTTGTGGGTATAGTTTTGTGTTTTGTTCCTAATGGTGTGTTTATATCTTTTGAGGGTTTCATTGTATCTAGTACGTAGGTCCGGATTGTTTGGTTGGCGATGCTTTTGGTTTGATATTTTTCTCAGGTCTTTTCTGGCATTTTTGCATTCGTGGTCAAACCATTTCTTATTTTTATTTTGTCTTTTGTGACGCTTCCTCTTCTGTTTCACAAGGTCGGCTTTTACAGCTGCCTCATGGAAGATCATATTTATATCCTCTATGGCCATGTTTACACCATCTCTGGTGATCTCGTATGGGTTTTCTTTAAATTTTGATATTTTACTTGTGAGATCAGGTGACTTTAGTGCTGTGATGAATTTTTCTCCACTGTCTGGGGCCCATCTGTATGTCTGGTTTATTTTATGGAGCTTACTGGGTTCCTTTTTTGTGTCTGTAGTTTGGGCAGAAAGTTTAAGGTACATATTTATTTGGTTATGGTCTGAGAGGGGGGATTGCTGCCTGACAGTGAATGAGTTGATATCGCAGGGGTCCAGGTCAGTGATTGTATAGTCCACCACACTAGACCCAAGAGTTGAGGAGTATGTGAGTCTCCCTAGGGAGTCCCCTCTGAACCTACCGTTAACTATGTACAGGCCTAAGGCTCGGCAGAGTTGCACTACCTCCCTACCGTTTTTATTTATTTCACGATCAAGGTTGTTCCGATTTGCGATGGCTGGTGTGACATCTAAAGGGGTCTGGCCAAACACATGGTTGTTTCCCTGTGGGTCTATGAAGTCAGGTTCACAACCGGTCCTTGCATTTAGGTCCCCACATATTATCACCTTTCCTTGGGCCTGGAAATGGCTGATTTCCATGTGGAGAGTATCAAATAACTCCTCTTCGAAATATGGCGATTCTATTGGAGGTATGTAGATCGCACATAAGTAAACATCTTTTTTTTCTATTCCTATATTTTTATCTAGTTTTAGCCATACGTGTGATTTTCCCTGTTTTACCGGTGAGATGTGTTTGTCCAGTTCTCCCTTATACCACACCAATATTCCCCCGGAGGTTCTGCCCTTGCGTGTTTTAGTGTTCTTTACTGAGGGCACAATGATTTCATGGTACATTGGAGGACAGTGGGCCGGCACGTCCTTTTGGCACCATGTCTCTGTTAACACAATTATATCAATGTCTTTTATAGCTTTTAGGAATTCAGGGTCTGTACTCTTCATCCCAAAAGTTGAGGAGCGGGAGGCCCTGGATATTCCAGCAGCTTATGTGGAAAGAACGCATTTATATAGTTCAATAAAACAAAACAAAATGGACCTAATTTGTGGGATGAGTGTGGAAACACTATTTTCTAGAATGCTAAATGATGATTTAGTATAAATTTCATGAGGCATGCACATATATCTATCTAATAATAGTAATAATACTGATAAGATAACAATAATGATAATGATAAATAACAATATTAATAATTTCTCCGGCTTTCTATCAAGCTGTTCAGCATCGTCATGATCTTTCTCAGTTCTTGGTCTACAGTCTGTGGTCTAGAGGGGGGTCTTGGGTCAGGTATAAAAGCACGGTTCTGTTGTTGGTTTTGTAATGGGGGGTGGGGGACATTGGTGGTCCTGTTTGGGCTCCCAATGGTAGAGGGGGGTGGGAGGGCTGCGTCTTTTGGCAGTGTTTATGAGGTCTCTCTCTCTCCCTCACACACTGTCTCTCTCTCTCTCTCTCTCTCCCTCACACACTGTCTCTCTCTCTCTCTCTCTCCCTCACACACTGTCTCTCTCTCTCCCTCCCTCACACACTGTCTCTCTCTCTCTCTCTCCCTCACACACTGTCGCTCTCTCTCTCTCTCCCTCACACACTGTCTCTCTCTCTCTCTCTCTCCCCTCACACTCTCTCTCTCTCTCTCCCTCACACATTCTCTCCCTCACACACTGTCTCTCTCACTCTCTCTCCCTCACACACTCTCTCTCTCTCTCTCTCTCTCTCTCCCCTCACACACTCTCTCTCTCTCTCTCTCTCCCTCACACACTCTCTCTCTCTCTCTCTCCCTCACACACTCTCTCTCTCTCTCTCCTCTCTCTCCCTCACACACTGTCTCTCTCTCTCTCTCCCTCACACACTGTCTCTCTCTCTCTCTCTCCCTCACACACTCTCTCTCTCTCTCTCTCCCTCACACACTGTCTCTCTCTCTCTCTCTCACACACACTGTCTCTCTCTCTCTCCCTCACACACTGTCTCTCTCTCTCTCTCTCCCTCACACACTCTCTCTCTCTCTCTCTCTCCCTCACACACTGTCTCTCTCTCTCTCTCTCCCTCACACACTGTCTCTCTCTCTCTCGCCCTCACACACTGTCTCTCTCTCTCTCTCTCCTTCACACACTGTCTCTCTCTCTCTCCCTCACACACTGTCTCTCTCTCGCTCTCTCTCTCTCCTTCACACACTGTCTCTCTCTCTCTCCCTCACACACTGTCTCTCTCTCTCACTCTCCCTCCCTCACACACTCTCTCTCTCTCTTTCTCTCCCTCACACACTCTCTTTCTCTCTCTCTCCCTCCCTCACACACTGTCTCTCTCTCTCTCTCTCTCCCTCACACACTGTCTCTCTCCCTCTCTCCAATTCCAATTCCAATTCAAATGCTTTATTGGCATGAAAGTTTACAGAGAACCATATTGCCAAAGCTTACATAGCAAAAAGGTACAGTTTTCCAACATTCTGTAGGTGTCAATCGATTTGACATTTGTTGGGTACATACAATATTACTTTTAAACAATATTAATTTTAAACAGTCTTTGTACTTCATTTGGTACGTTCAATATTAATTTTAAACAGTCTTAATTTTAAACAGTCCTCAGGTTGTGACATGTTGTTACATATTTGGCCCCAAGGTATGGTCCTGTCTCCTTCTCCTAGGACTCATCTCAATTTTGACAGGTCATCCAATTCCTTGAAATCTGGGGTTGTTTGGCTTAGCTTGTTGAATAATATGTTTCTTGATGTGTTGAATTTTTCGCATTTTAGGAGGAAATGCATCTCTGTTTCAACCTCGCCGGCCAGACATTGATCGCATATTCTATTCTCTCTAGGCTGCCAGGATTTCTTGTATCTGCCTTTTTCAATTTCCAGTTAGTGGTCGCTTAGTCTGTACCTGGTGAGGGTCTGTCTCTGTTTTGTGTCTCTGATGGTCGTGAGGTAGTCTGCCAGTTTATATTCTCTTTTTAGGGCCCGGTAACATTCTAATCTGCTTTGGCTTTCGGTTATTTTGTTCCAATGTTCCAGGTAGGTTTCTTTGCATTGTTTAATGATTTGGTTCACTCGGATTGGTGTTTGGACGGCTGTGTTGGTCTGGGGCTGGTCAGGGTCCGGCTGAGTACTTAGTTTCAGTAGCAGCTGACTCAGGGGACTCTTTTCTGGGTTTAGCTCTTGGGTCTGAAAGGCTTTGAAATGAAGGGTGTCTGGGGAGCTAGATTTGAGGTGATTTAGGAAGTTTAGTGCTCGTTTTTGGATGTTTATTATCAGTGGGTATCTGCCTAGTTCGGCTCTGCATGCATTTGTTGGCGTTTTTCTTTGGGTGCGAAGGATGCTTCGGCAGAATTCTGCATGTAGGGCTTCTATTGTGTGTTTTTCCCATTTAGTGTAGCTTTGGTGATTTAGCGGGCCCCATACTTCACTACCGTACAGTGCAATGGGCAGGATTATGCTGTCAAATATTTTGAGCCAGATTTTGATTGGGATTTGGATGTTGTCGAATTTTCTTTTTATTGCATATAGGGCTCTTCGGGCTTTTTCTTTTAGTGCATTCACTGCTATGCTGAAGCTCCCTGATGCTGTAATAGTTAGACCAAGGTAGGTGTAGCTCATAGTGTGTCCTATAGTGGTATCACTGAGGGTAAACTGGTATTTGTTTTCCTGACATCTGGGCCTTTTTTGAAAAATCATGATGTTGGTTTTCTTTAGATTTACTGTTAGAGCCCAATTTTGGCAGTATTTGTCGAGTAGGTCTAGTTGTTGCTGTAATCCCTGTTCTGTGGGAGACAGCAGAACCAGGTCGTCCGCATAGAACAGGGATTTCACTTCTCCATCCAGGAGACGGAGACCTGGTGACTCGCTTTGCTCCAGCATGTCTGCTAATTCATTTATGTATATGTTGAACAG
>NC_141000.1:80586044-80591044 GCF_052327205.1 Somniosus microcephalus
AGTGGTATCACTGAGGGTAAACTGGTATTTGTTTTCCTGACATCTGGGCCTTTTTTGAAAAATCATGATGGTGGTTTTCTTTAGATTTACTGTTAGAGCCCAATTTTGGCAGTATTTGTCGAGTAGGTCTAGTTGTTGCTGTAATCCCTGTTCTGTGGGAGACAGCAGAACCAGGTCGTCCGCATAGAACAGGGATTTCACTTCTCCATCCAGGAGACGGAGACCTGGTGACTCGCTTTGCTCCAGCATGTCTGCTAATTCATTTATGTATATGTTGAACAGGGTCGGGCTCAAATTGCAGCCCTGCCGGACGCCTCTTCTCTGGGTGAAGAAATCGGTGCGTTTGTCTCCAATTTTGACCCCGCATTTGTTTTTCAGATACATTGATTTAATAAGGTCATAGACTTTGCCCCCTATTCCACACTGAAGAAGTTTATAATAGAGCCCTTCGTGCCATATAGAGTCAAAGGCTTTCTTGAAGTCGATGAAACAGGCGAATATTTTCCCATTTTTTGTTTGGTGTATATGTTTTTCAATGAGGGTGTGAAGGGTATAGATATGGTCGGCGGTGCGGTGTTTTGGAAGAAAGCCTATTTGGTTTTTTCTGAGGATATTATGTTTGTTAAGAAAATCAAGTAATCTACTATTTAGAATACTGCAGAATAACTTCCCTAGACAACTGTTGACACAGATGCCGCGGTAGTTATTTGGGTCTGATTTGTTTCCACTTTTATATATGGGGGAGATTAGTCCTTGGCACCAGATATCGGGAAAACAGCCTGAACGTAATATGATGTTGAATAATTTGAGTACCGCACCCTGCATCTCCATATTGCTGAACTTGAGCATTTCATTTTTGATGTTGTCTGGGCCACAGGCTTTCTTTAGGTGGAGAGATTTTGTTTTTGTGGCAGTTCTTTCCATGTGATTGGGGAGTCTAGAGGGTTTTGGTTGTCTTTAATTGTTGCTTCTAATGTGTGGAGTTTTTCTGTGACCTGATGTTGACTTGGGTTTGTTTCGTTTATTGGGATGTCTTTGTAGAGGTTTTCAAAATGTGTTCTCCAGATGTCGCCATCTTGGATTGGTAATGCTTGCAATTGTGTTTGTGGTAAACCACTGTCATACCTGTCTGTGTCTGTATGTGTATTCCACTAGGTACAGGTCTGGACATGCCTCGGCTGACTCCTCCCACTATTCCAGGTATATAAGTGACTACCTCCCAGTCCCTTAGTATTCTGGACGGGTCGACCACTCGAGACAAGACCTTCATTCTTTAGTTAATAAAAGCCTGATTGTTACTCGCTCAACTTCAGTCTTTTGAGTAATTGATGGCGCATCAATTTTATTAACTAAATTTTTTATAATGGAGAAGATCCTCACACCAGCATGCCTGGACCTGGACAGTCGGGAAGCGGACGCTTCCACCAAGTTTGCTCACTGGCTCACGTGCTTCGAGACATTCCTGACTGCCTCCACTGCGGTCGAAACGGATGCGGACAAACTGTCTGTCCTGTTCTCCAAGGTGAACCACCGAGTGTACTCAGTCATCCGGGATGCGACCTCGTACACAGCCGCCCTCCAGCTCCTCAAGACCCAGTACACGCGCCCTGTGAACGAAGTATACGCTAGGCACCTTCTGGGGAGTCGCAAGCAACAACCTGGGGAATCGACTGAGGAATACCTCCAAGCACTGTCCGTGCTTGGCCGGGCCTGTGGGTGTAAGGCGGTAACGCCCACTAAGTACACGGAGGAACTGATCCGGGATGCCTTCGTAGCGGGCCACAGGTCCAACTACACCAGACAGCGACTGCTGGAGCAGAGTGACCTCACCCTCGACAAAGCCTCCGACATCGCACTAACGCTGGACGCAGCCTTCCGGGGCATGGATGCCTACTCCTCTGCACCGTGGACGCCGCGGGGAACGACAACCTGGGACACGGTAGGACAGCCCCATAGCACCGTGCCACCCCAGCCACAGCCCAACAACGGCCCAACTACCGCAGCAGTGTCCCAAAGCCAGACAGCAGTATCCCAAGGCCAGAAATGCTACTTCTGTGGCCAGGCCAAACACCCCAGAGCGCGCTGCCCGGCGAAGAATGCAACCTGCTCGGGCTGCGGGAAAAAGGGACACTACGCCAGCGTCTGCAAGGCCAAAGCCACCCCGAACGCCAGCAGCGCCGCGTGTGGGCCGTGCGAGCCGCCATCTTGGGCCTCCCCAGCCATGTGCGAACCACCGCAGCAGCAGCCATCTTGGACGACTCCAGCCACATGGGAATCATGGGCGCCGCCATCTTGGACACCAGCCGGGACGCAGCAGACCGCCAACCCCCCCCCATCTGATACTCGCAGCGACACACCGACCCCTACGCTGGCCTCTGTGACGCTGGACCAAACGAGACCGCACCAGCTAGCTCGGTCCAAAATGGACGTTAAGGTAAACGGCCATGCAATAAACTGCCTTTTTGACTCCGGGAGCACAGAGAGCTTCATCCACCCCGACACGGTGCGGCGTTGCTCTCTCCCAGTCCTGCCTGCGCACCAGCGGATTTCTATGGCCTCCGAGTCCCAGTCAGCGGACATTGGCGGCTACTGCATGGTGACACTAGTAGTAGACGGGACTGTGTTCAATAATTTTAAACTCCTGGTCCTGCCCGACCTCTGCGCTGCCGTTCTACTGGGGTTGGATTTCCAGTGCCACCTCAAAAGCGTTACGATGGCATACGGTGGCCCCCTCCCCCCACTCACAGTCCGCAGCCAGCAGCCTCCAAATTGCCCGCCGCGCACTAGATGCAACCTCTCCACACTCAGAGTCCCACCCCCCCCACTGTTTGCTAACCTCACCCCCGACTGTAAGCCCATCGCCACAAAGAGCAGGCGATACAGTGCCGGGGACAGGGTTTTCATCAAAACCGAAGTGGAACGGCTCCTGAAGGAGGGGATTATTGAGGGCAGCTCCAGCCCCTGGCGAGCCCAGGTTGTGGTCGTTAAGACCGGCGAGAAACAACGCCTGGTCATCGACTACAGCCAAACAATAAACCGCTACACCCTGCTGGACGCCTACCCACTCCCCCGCATAGCTGACATGGTCAACCAGATCGCGCAGTACCGCGTCTTTTCGACCATTGACCTGAAATCAGCGTACCACCAGCTCCCCATCAGCCCTGAAGACCGCCAGTATACTGCTTTTGAGGCAAACGGCCGCCTCTATCACTTCCTTAGGGTTCCCTTCGGCGTTACCAACGGGGTCTCCGTCTTCCAAAGGGAGATGGACCGGATGGTCGATCAAAACGAGCTGCAGGCCACTTTCCCTTACCTAGATAATGTGACCATCTGCGGCCATGACTTGCAGGACCATGACGCAAACCTCGAGAAATTCCTCCGCACCGCCCAACTCCTGAACCTGACATATAACAAGGAGAAGTGCATATTCCGCACAGACCGCCTCGCCATCCTTGGCTGTGTTGTAGAACACGGGGTCATCGGTCCCGACCCGGACCGGATGCGTCCCCTTATGGAACTCCCACTGCCCCACTGCCTAAAAGCTCTGAAGAGGTGCCTAGGGTTTTTTTCCTACTACGCTCAGTGGGTCCCCTACTATGCAGACAAAGCCCGTCCGCTGATCAAGTCCACCTCTTTTCCCGTGACGGCAGAGGCCCGCTTAGCCTTCCACCGTATCAAGGAAGACATTGCCAAAGCCACCATGCACGCAGTGGACGAATCCATCCCCTTCCAGGTGGAAAGCGATGCGTCCGACTTCGCTCTGGCCGCCACCCTTAATCAGGCGGGGAGACCTGTGGCATTCTTCTCACGAACCCTCCAGGGCCCGGAGACCAGACACTCCGCGGTCGAGAAGGAGGCCCAGGCTATCGTGGAGGCTGTGCGTCATTGGAGGCACTACCTGGCCGGAAAACGATTTACCCTGCTCACTGACCAGCGTTCAGTTGCTTTTATGTTCAACAACAAGCAGAGGGGCAAAATCAAAAATGACAAGATCTTGAGGTGGAGAATCGAACTTTCCACCTACAATTACGAGATCTTGTACCGGCCTGGGAAGCTCAATGAACCCCCAGATGCCCTATCGCGTGGCACCTGCGCCAGCGCGCAGATCGATAGGCTGAGGGCCCTCCACAATGACCTCTGCCACCCGGGGGTCACCAGGTTCTTCCACTTCATCAAGGCCCGCAACCTGCCTTACTCCATTGAGGAGGTCAGGACCATGACCAAGAACTGCCAAGTCTGCGCTGAGTGCAAACCGCACTTTTATAGACCAGACAGAGCCCACCTGATAAAAGCCACTCGCCCTTTCGAACGCCTGAGCGTCGATTTTAAAGGGCCTCTCCCCTCCTCCGACCGCAATGTGTACTTCCTCAACATCATTGACGAGTACTCCCGGTTCCCGTTCGCTATCCCCTGCCCGGACATGACCAGTGCCACGGTCATTAAATGTCTGAACAGCCTCTTCACCCTGTTCGGTTTCCCCAGCTATATCCATAGCGACCGGGGCTCATCGTTTATGAGCGACGAACTCCGCCAGTACCTGCTCGCTAGGGGTATAGCCACAAGCAGGACCACCAGTTACAACCCCCGGGGGAACGGACAGGTGGAAAGAGAGAATGCAACTGTTTGGAAGGCTGCCCTACTAGCCTTAAAGTCTAGGGGCCTTCCGACCTCCCGCTGGCAGGAGGTGCTCCCCGATGCGCTCCACTCGATTCGGTCACTTCTCTGCACTGCCACCAATGCCACCCCTCACGAGAAAATGTTTGTCTTCCCAAGGAAGTCCACATCGGGGACATCGTTACCGCCATGGCTGACGTCCCCAGGGCCGGTACTACTGAGAAGACACGTGAGGGCCAATAAAACGGACCCCCTGGTCGAGAGGGTCGACCTCCTCCACGCCAACCCCCAGTACGCTTACATTGCGTACCCGGACGGGCGGGAGGACACAGTCTCCATACGAGACCTCGCACCCTCGGGGACCGCTGTAACCCACTACCCATTAC
>NC_141000.1:80596044-80677174 GCF_052327205.1 Somniosus microcephalus
TACACCCTACTAGACGCCTACCCGCTACCCCGCATATCAGAAATGGTGAACCAAATCGCCCAATACCGGGTGTTCTCCACCATCGACCTCAAGTCAGCATACCACCAGCTCCCTATCAGACCAGAGGACCGCCCGTACACCGCCTTCGAGGCGAACGGACGCCTCTACCAATTCCTCAGAGTCCCCTTTGGGGTGACGAATGGGGTCTCGGTCTTCCAGAGGGAGATGGACCGCATGGTCGATGACCACCACTTGCAGGCAACCTTCCCCTACCTCGACAACGTCACCATCTGCGGTCACAACCAGCAGGATCACGACTCGAACCTCGAGAGGTTCCTGAAAACCGCACAAAAACTCAACCTCACCTACAACGAGGACAAGTGCGTTTACAACACCACGCGCCTCTGCATACTAGGCAGCGTGGTGGAGAATGGGGAAATCGGGCCAGACCCCGACCGATTGCGCCCCCTACGGGAGCTGCCCCTGCCCAACACTCCCAAAGCCCTGAAAAGGTGCCTGGGGTTATTTTCTTATTATTCCCAATGGGTCCCCAACTACTCCGACAAAGCCCGCCCCCTCTTGAAAGCATCCTCTTTCCCGCTCTCTGCTGAGGCCCACGCCGCCTTCAAAAGCATTAAGCAGGATATTGAGCGGGCCACGCTACAGGCAGTGGACGAGAACACTCCATTTCAAGTGGAAAGTGATGCGTCTGACTTCGCCTTGGCGGCCACCCTCAACCAGGCGGGGCGGCCCGTAGCTTTCTTCTCGAGGACCCTCCAAGGGCCCGAGAGCAGACACTCCTCCGTGGAAAAGGAGGCCCAAGCCATCGTGGAGGCAGTGCGCCACTGGCGCCACTACCTAGCCGGCAAACGCTTCACCCTACTTACCGACCAGCGGTCGGTAGCATTTATGTTCAATAATAAACAGAGGGGGAAGATTAAAAATGATAAGATTCTTAGGTGGCGGATCGAGCTCTCCACCTTCGAGTACGACATCATTTACCGGCCAGGGGCCCTTAACGAATCCCCTGACGCCCTCTCACGAGGGATGTGTGCCAGCGCCACCGGGGATCGGCTACAGACCCTCCACAACGACCTCTGCCACCCAGGGGTCACGCGGCTGTTCCACTTCATAAAGTCCCGTAACTTACCCTACTCGATTGAGGAAGTTCGGTCCCTTACCAGGAACTGCCGCACTTGCGCTGAGTGCAAGCCTCGGTTCTACCACCCAGATAGAGCCCACTTAATCAAAGCTACACGGCCCTTTGAGCGGCTCAGCTTAGATTTCAAGGGCCCCCTCCCGTCCGTCAACTGCAATGTTTACTTCCTGAACATTGTGGACGAATACTCCCGGTTCCCATTCGCCTTCCCCTGCCCAGACATGACCAGCGCCACGGTCATTAAATGCCTCAACAGCCTGTTCTGCCTGTTCGGTATGCCGAGCTACATCCATACGGATAGGGGGGCGTCCTTCATGAGTGAAGAGCTACGCCAGTACATGCTGTCCAAGGGGATCGCCACGAGCCGTACCACCAGCTACAACCCCCGGGGTAACGGCCAAGTGGAGCGAGAGAACGGAACAGTATGGAAAGCAGTCACTCTAGCTCTAAGGACCAAGGTCCTCCCTATCTCCCGCTGGCAGGAAGTCCTCTCGGATGTGCTCCATTCGATACGGTCGCTATTGTGTATGGCCACTAATAACACGCCTCATGAACGAATGTTTGTCTTTCCCCGGAAATCCACCTCAGGCGTATCCATGCCGTCATGGCTCTCCACCCCAGGTCCGGTACTCGTGCGAAGGCATGTGAGGGGCCACAAGACGGACCCTCTCGTGGAGCCAGTACACCTACTCAACGCCAACCCCCAATACGCATATGTCCAGCACGCCGACGGAAGGGAGGACACCGTGTCCATAAAAGACGTCGCCCCAGCCGGCATCGACAACAACCACGGCAATAGCGGCAACGACAATCACAGCAACTCTTACCCACCCACTACTCTTTCATCACCCCCGGAAGAACACCGACCAACGGCACCCCCGCCAACTACCCCTCCAACAACCCTGGCGGCACCCCCGGCAGAGACCCAAGAGGCTACCGGGGACACCCAGCCGACACCCGCGGCAACGCAACAGCCACGTCGGTCGCAGAGGACTATCAAACCCCCGAACAGACTAAATCTATAGAAGGGGTGAATGTGATGAAATATTCCATTCACCACTGCCTGTGACTGAGATCGGTTTCAGTGTCATTTCCCTTCCCCCAGACCTCATTGTATTGTGTACTGGAATGTGCTGTATTGTATACTGGAATGTGCTGGAATGTGCTGTGTGTAGGGCTCCGCCCATACCTGGCCCCGTTTGTAAGCTAGCTTCAGTCTGGCCTCAGTCTCCAGAAGGAAGACATCTCTCTCTCTTACGTGTTACTTTCTAAGTTAATAAAAGCCTTGTTTTTGTAATGCTAACTTCGAGTCTCGGAATTATTGAGGCACATCACTCTCTCTCTCTCTCTCTCCCTCACACACTCTCTCCCTCTCCCTCTCCCTCCCTCACACACTGTCTCCCTCTCTCTCCCTCACACACTGTCTCTCTCTCTCTCTCTCCCTCACACACTCTCTCTCTCTCTCTCTCTCTCTCTCCCTCACACTCTCTCTCTCTCTCTCTCCCTCACACACTCTCTCTCTCTCAATTCAATTCAATTCAATTCAATTCAAATGCTTTATTGGCATGAAAGTTTACTGAGAACCATATTGCCAAAGCTTACATTGCAAAAAGGTACAGTTTTCTAACATTCTGCAGGTGTCAATCGATTTGACATTTGTTGGGTACATACAATATTACTTTTAAACAATATTAATTTTAAACAGTCTTTGTACTTCATTTGGTACGTTCAATATTAATTTTAAACAGTCTGAATTTTAAACAGTCCTCAGGTTGTGACATGTTGTTACATATTTGGCCCCAAGGTATGGTCTGTCTCCTTCTCCTAGGACTAATCTCAATTTTGACAGGTCATCCAATTCCTTGAAATCTGGGGTTGTTTGGCTTAGCTTGTTGAATAATATGTTTCTTGATGTGTTGAATTTTTCGCATTTTAGGAGGAAATGCATTTCTGTTTCAACCTCGCCAGCCAGACATTGATCGCATATTCTATTCTCTCTAGGCTGCCAGGATTTCTTGTATCTGCCTTTTTCAATTTCCAGTTGGTGGTCGCTTAGTCTGTACCTGGTGAGGGTCTGTCTCTGTTTTGTGTCTCTGATGGTCGTGAGGTAGTCTGCCAGTTTATATTCTCTTTTTAGGGCCCGGTAACATTCTAATCTGCTTTGGCTTTCGGTTATTTTGTTCCAATGTTCCAGGTAGGTTTCTTTGCATTTTTTAATGATTTGGTTCACTCGGATTGGTGTTTGGACGGCTGTGTTGGTCTGGGGCTGGTCAGGGTCCGGCTGAATACTTAGTTTCATTAGCAGCTGACTCAGGGGACTCTTTTCTGGGTTTAGCTCTTGGGTCTGAAAGGCTTTGAAATGAAGGGTGTCTGGGGAGCTAGATTTGAGGTGATTTAGGAAGTTTAGTGCTCGTTTTTGGATGTTTATTATCAGTGGGTATCTGCCTAGTTCGGCTCTGCATGCATTTGTTGGCGTTTTTCTTTGGGTGCGAAGGATGCTTCGGCAGAATTCTGCATGTAGGGCTTCTATTGTGTGTTTTTCCCATTTAGTGTAGCTTTGGTGATTTAGCGGGCCCCATACTTCACTACCGTACAGTGCAATGGGCAGGATTATGCTGTCAAATATTTTGAGCCAGATTTTGATTGGGATTTGGATGTTGTAGAATTTTCTTTTTATTGCATATAGGGCTCTTCGGGCTTTTTCTTTTAGTGCATTCACTGCTATGCTGAAGCTCCCTGATGCTGTAATAGTTAGACCAAGGTAGGTGTAGCTCATAGTGTGTCCTATAGTGGTATCACTGAGGGTAAACTGGTATTTGTTTTCCTGACATCTGGGCCTTTTTTGAAAAATCATGATGTTGGTTTTCTTTAGATTTACTGTTAGAGCCCAATTTTGGCAGTATTTGTCGAGTAGGTCTAGTTGTTGCTGTAATCCCTGTTCTGTGGGAGACAGCAGAACCAGGTCGTCCGCATAGAACAGGGATTTCACTTCTCCATCCAGGAGACGGAGACCTGGTGACTCGCTTTGCTCCAGCATGTCTGCTAATTCATTTATGTATATGTTGAACAGGGTCGGGCTCAAATTGCAGCCCTGCCGGACGCCTCTTCTCTGGGTGAAGAAATCGGTGCGTTTGTCTCCAATTTTGACCCCGCATTTGTTTTTCAGATACATTGATTTAATAAGGTCATAGACTTTGCCCCCTATTCCACACTGAAGAAGTTTATAATAGAGCCCTTCGTGCCATATAGAGTCAAAGGCTTTCTTGAAGTCGATGAAACAGGCGAATATTTTCCCATTTTTTGTTTGGTGTATATGTTTTCCAATGAGGGTGTGAAGGGTATAGATATGGTCGGCTGTGCGGTGTTTTGGAAGAAAGCCTATTTGGTTTTTTCTGAGGATATTATGTTTGTTAAGAAAATCAAGTAATCTACTATTTAGAATACTGCAGAATAACTTCCCTAGACAACTGTTGACACAGATGCCGCGGTAGTTATTTGGGTCTGATTTGTTTCCACTTTTATATATGGGGGAGATTAGTCCTTGGCACCAGATATCGGGAAAACAGCCGGAGCGTAATATGATGTTGAATAGTTTGAGTATCGTACCCTGCATCTCCATATTGCTGAACTTGAGCATTTCATTTTTGATGTTGTCTGGGCCACAGGCTTTCTTTAGGTGGAGAGATTTTGTTTTTGTGGCCAGTTCTTTCCATGTGATTGGGGAGTCTAGAGGGTTTTGGTTGTCTTTAATTGTTGCTTCTAATGTGTGGAGTTTTTCTGTGACCTGATGTTGACTTGGGTTTGTTTCGTTTATTGGGATGTCTTTGTAGAGGTTTTCAAAATGTGTTCTCCAGATGTCGCCATCTTGGATTGGTAATGCTTGCAATTGTGTTGTACTCAGGTTATTCCACATTTCCCAGAATTGTTTTGGATTGGTGGAGTTTTCAATTTCTTCGAGTATTTTGTGGGTATAGTTTTGTGTTTTGTTCCTAATGGTGTGTTTATATCTTTTGAGGGTTTCATTGTATCTAGTACGTAGGTCCGGATTGTTTGGTTGGCGATGCTTTTGGTTTGATATTTTTCTCAGGTCTTTTCTGGCATTTTTGCATTCGTGGTCAAACCATTTCTTATTTTTATTTTGTCTTTTGTGACGCTTCCTCTTTTGTTTCACAAGGTCGGCTTTTACAGCTGCCTCATGGAAGATCATATTTATATCCTCTATGGCCATGTTTACACCATCTCTGGTGATCTCGTATGGGTTTTCTTTAAATTTTGATATTTTACTTGTGAGATCAGGTTACTTTAGTGCTGTGATGAATTTTTCTCCACTGTCTGGGGCCCATCTGTATGTCTGGTTTATTTTATGGAGCTTACTGGGTTCCTTTTTTGTGTCTGTAGTTTGGGCAGAAAGTTTAAGGTACATATTTATTTGGTTATGGTCTGAGAGGGGGGATTGCTGCCTGACAGTGAATGAGTTGATATCGCAGGGGTCCAGGTCAGTGATTGTATAGTCCACCACACTAGACCCAAGAGTTGAGGAGTATGTGAGTCTCCCTAGGGAGTCCCCTCTGAACCTACCGTTAACTATGTACAGGCCTAAGGCTCGGCAGAGTTGCACTACCTCCCTACCGTTTTTATTTATTTCACGATCAAGGTTGTTCCGATTTGCGATGGCTGGTGTGACATCTAAAGGGGTCTGGCCAAACACATGGTTGTTTCCCTGTGGGTCTATGAAGTCAGGTTCACAACCGGTCCTTGCATTTAGGTCCCCACATATTATCACCTTTCCTTGGGCCTGGAAATGGCTGATTTCCATGTGGAGAGTATCAAATAACTCCTCTTCGAAATATGGCGATTCTATTGGAGGTATGTAGATCGCACATAAGTAAACATCTTTTTTTTCTATTCCTATATTTTTATCTAGTTTTAGCCATACGTGTGATTTTCCCTGTTTTACCGGTGAGATGTGTTTGTCCAGTTCTCCCTTATACCACACCAATATTCCCCCGGAGGTTCTGCCCTTGCGTGTTTTAGTGTTCTTTACTGAGGGCACAATGATTTCATGGTACATTGGAGGACAGCGGGTCGGCACGTCCTTTTGGCACCATGTTTCTGTTAACACAATTATATCAATGTCTTTTATAGCTTTTAGGAATTCAGGGTCTGTACTCTTCATCCCAAAAGTTGAGGAGCGGAGGCCTTGGATATTCCAGCAGCTTATGTGGAAAGAACGCATTATTATAGTTCAATAAAACAAAATAAAATTGACCTATTTTGTGGGATGAGTGTGGAAACATTATTTTCTATAATGCTAAATGATGATTTAGTATAAATTTCATGAGGCATGCACATATATCTATCTAATAATAGTAATAATACTGATAAGATAACAATAATGATAATGATAAATAACAATATTAATAATTTCTCCGGCTTTCTATCAAGCTGTTCAGCATCGTCATGATCTTTCTCAGTTCTTGGTCTACAGTCTGTGGTCTAGAGGGGGGTCTTGGGTCAGGTATAAAAGCACGGTTCTGTTGTTGGTTTTGTAATGGGGGGTGGGGGACATTGGTGGTCCTGTTTGGGCTCCCAATGGTAGAGGGGGTGGGAGGGCTGCGTCTTTTGGCAGTGTTTATGAGGTCTCTCTCTCTCCCTCACACACTGTCTCTCTCTCTCTCTCTCTCCCTCACACTCTCTCTCCCTCACACACTGTCTCTCTCTCTCTCTCTCCCTCACACACTGTCTCTCTCTCTCTCTCTCTCTCCCTCACACACTGTCTCTCTCTCTCCCTCCCTCACACACTGTCTCTCTCTCTCTCTCTCCCTCACACACTGTCGCTCTCTCTCTCTCTCCCTCACACACTGTCTCTCTCTCTCTCTCTCTCCCTCACACTCTCTCTCTCTCTCTCTCCCTCACACATTCTCTCCCTCACACACTGTCTCTCTCACTCTCTCTCCCTCACACTCTCTCTCTCTCTCTCTCTCTCTCTCTCCCTCACACACTCTCTCTCTCTCTCTCTCCCTCACACACTCTCTCTCTCTCTCTCTCCCTCACACACTCTCTCTCTCTCTCTCTCTCTCCCTCACACACTGTCTCTCTCTCTCTCTCCCTCACACACTGTCTCTCTCTCTCTCTCTCCCTCACACACTCTCTCTCTCTCTCTCTCCCTCACACACTGTCTCTCTCTCTCTCTCTCACACACACTGTCTCTCTCTCTCTCCCTCACACACTGTCTCTCTCTCTCTCTCTCCCTCACACACTCTCTCTCTCTCTCTCTCTCTCCCTCACACACTGTCTCTCTCTCTCTCTCTCCCTCACACACTGTCTCTCTCTCTCTCGCCCTCACACACTGTCTCTCTCTCTCTCTCTCTCCTTCACACACTGTCTCTCTCTCTCTCCCTCACACACTGTCTCTCTCTCTCTCTCTCTCCTTCACACACTGTCTCTCTCTCTCTCTCTCCCTCACACACTGTCTCTCTCTCACTCTCCCTCCCTCACACACTCTCTCTCTCTCTTTCTCTCCCTCACACACTCTCTTTCTCTCTCTCTCCCTCCCTCACACACTGTCTCTCTCTCTCTCTCTCTCCCTCACACACTGTCTCTCTCCCTCTCTCCAATTCCAATTCCAATTCAAATGCTTTATTGGCATGAAAGTTTACTGAGAACCATATTGCCAAAGCTTACATAGCAAAAAGGTACAGTTTTCCAACATTCTGTAGGTGTCAATCGATTTGACATTTGTTGGGTACATACAATATTACTTTTAAACAATATTAATTTTAAACAGTCTTTGTACTTCATTTGGTACGTTCAATATTAATTTTAAACAGTCTTAATTTTAAACAGTCCTCAGGTTGTGACATGTTGTTACATATTTGGCCCCAAGGTATGGTCTGTCTCCTTCTCCTAGGACTCATCTCAATTTTGACAGGTCATCCAATTCCTTGAAATCTGGGGTTGTTTGGCTTAGCTTGTTGAATAATATGTTTCTTGATGTGTTGAATTTTTCGCATTTTAGGAGGAAATGCATCTCTGTTTCAACCTCGCCGGCCAGACATTGATCGCATATTCTATTCTCTCTAGGCTGCCAGGATTTCTTGTATCTGCCTTTTTCAATTTCCAGTTGGTGGTCGCTTAGTCTGTACCTGGTGAGGGTCTGTCTCTGTTTTGTGTCTCTGATGGTCGTGAGGTAGTCTGCCAGTTTATATTCTCTTTTTAGGGCCCGGTAACATTCTAATCTGCTTTGGCTTTTGGTTATTTTGTTCCAATGTTCCAGGTAGGTTTCTTTGCATTGTTTAATGATTTGGTTCACTCGGATTGGTGTTTGGACGGCTGTGTTGGTCTGGGGCTGGTCAGGGTCCGGCTGAATACTTAGTTTCAGTAGCAGCTGACTCAGGGGACTCTTTTCTGGGTTTAGCTCTTGGGTCTGAAAGGCTTTGAAATGAAGGGTGTCTGGGGAGCTAGATTTGAGGTGATTTAGGAAGTTTAGTGCTCGTTTTTGGATGTTTATTATCAGTGGGTATCTGCCTAGTTCGGCTCTGCATGCATTTGTTGGCGTTTTTCTTTGGGTGCGAAGGATGCTTCGGCAGAATTCTGCATGTAGGGCTTCTATTGTGTGTTTTTCCCATTTAGTGTAGCTTTGGTGATTTAGCGGGCCCCATACTTCACTACCGTACAGTGCAATGGGCAGGATTATGCTGTCAAATATTTTGAGCCAGATTTTGATTGGGATTTGGATGTTGTAGAATTTTCTTTTTATTGCATATAGGGCTCTTCGGGCTTTTTCTTTTAGTGCATTCACTGCTATGCTGAAGCTCCCTGATGCTGTAATAGTTAGACCAAGGTAGGTGTAGCTCATAGTGTGTCCTATAGTGGTATCACTGAGGGTAAACTGGTATTTGTTTTCCTGACATCTGGGCCTTTTTTGAAAAATCATGATGTTGGTTTTCTTTAGATTTACTGTTAGAGCCCAATTTTGGCAGTATTTGTCGAGTAGGTCTAGTTGTTGCTGTAATCCCTGTTCTGTGGGAGACAGCAGAACCAGGTCGTCCGCATAGAACAGGGATTTCACTTCTCCATCCAGGAGACGGAGACCTGGTGACTCGCTTTGCTCCAGCATGTCTGCTAATTCATTTATGTATATGTTGAACAGGGTCGGGCTCAAATTGCAGCCCTGCCGGACGCCTCTTCTCTGGGTGAAGAAATCGGTGCGTTTGTCTCCAATTTTGACCCCGCATTTGTTTTTCAGATACATTGATTTAATAAGGTCATAGACTTTGCCCCCTATTCCACACTGAAGAAGTTTATAATAGAGCCCTTCGTGCCATATAGAGTCAAAGGCTTTCTTGAAGTCGATGAAACAGGCGAATATTTTCCCATTTTTTGTTTGGTGTATATGTTTTCCAATGAGGGTGTGAAGGGTATAGATATGGTCGGCTGTGCGGTGTTTTGGAAGAAAGCCTATTTGGTTTTTTCTGAGGATATTATGTTTGTTAAGAAAATCAAGTAATCTACTATTTAGAATACTGCAGAATAACTTCCCTAGACAACTGTTGACACAGATGCCGCGGTAGTTATTTGGGTCTGATTTGTTTCCACTTTTATATATGGGGGAGATTAGTCCTTGGCACCAGATATCGGGAAAACAGCCGGAGCGTAATATGATGTTGAATAGTTTGAGTATCGTACCCTGCATCTCCATATTGCTGAACTTGAGCATTTCATTTTTGATGTTGTCTGGGCCACAGGCTTTCTTTAGGTGGAGAGATTTTGTTTTTGTGGCCAGTTCTTTCCATGTGATTGGGGAGTCTAGAGGGTTTTGGTTGTCTTTAATTGTTGCTTCTAATGTGTGGAGTTTTTCTGTGACCTGATGTTGACTTGGGTTTGTTTCGTTTATTGGGATGTCTTTGTAGAGGTTTTCAAAATGTGTTCTCCAGATGTCGCCATCTTGGATTGGTAATGCTTGCAATTGTGTTGTACTCAGGTTATTCCACATTTCCCAGAATTGTTTTGGATTGGTGGAGTTTTCAATTTCTTCGAGTATTTTGTGGGTATAGTTTTGTGTTTTGTTCCTAATGGTGTGTTTATATCTTTTGAGGGTTTCATTGTATCTAGTACGTAGGTCCGGATTGTTTGGTTGGCGATGCTTTTGGTTTGATATTTTTCTCAGGTCTTTTCTGGCATTTTTGCATTCGTGGTCAAACCATTTCTTATTTTTATTTTGTCTTTTGTGACGCTTCCTCTTTTGTTTCACAAGGTCGGCTTTTACAGCTGCCTCATGGAAGATCATATTTATATCCTCTATGGCCATGTTTACACCATCTCTGGTGATCTCGTATGGGTTTTCTTTAAATTTTGATATTTTACTTGTGAGATCAGGTGACTTTAGTGCTGTGATGAATTTTTCTCCACTGTCTGGGGCCCATCTGTATGTCTGGTTTATTTTATGGAGCTTACTGGGTTCCTTTTTTGTGTCTGTAGTTTGGGCAGAAAGTTTAAGGTACATATTTATTTGGTTATGGTCTGAGAGGGGGGATTGCTGCCTGACAGTGAATGAGTTGATATCGCAGGGGTCCAGGTCAGTGATTGTATAGTCCACCACACTAGACCCAAGAGTTGAGGAGTATGTGAGTCTCCCTAGGGAGTCCCCTCTGAACCTACCGTTAACTATGTACAGGCCTAAGGCTCGGCAGAGTTGCACTACCTCCCTACCGTTTTTATTTATTTCACGATCAAGGTTGTTCCGATTTGCGATGGCTGGTGTGACATCTAAAGGGGTCTGGCCAAACACATGGTTGTTTCCCTGTGGGTCTATGAAGTCAGGTTCACAACCGGTCCTTGCATTTAGGTCCCCACATATTATCACCTTTCCTTGGGCCTGGAAATGGCTGATTTCCATGTGGAGAGTATCAAATAACTCCTCTTCGAAATATGGCGATTCTATTGGAGGTATGTAGATCGCACATAAGTAAACATCTTTTTTTTCTATTCCTATATTTTTATCTAGTTTTAGCCATACGTGTGATTTTCCCTGTTTTACCGGTGAGATGTGTTTGTCCAGTTCTCCCTTATACCACACCAATATTCCCCCGGAGGTTCTGCCCTTGCGTGTTTTAGTGTTCTTTACTGAGGGCACAATGATTTCATGGTACATTGGAGGACAGCGGGTCGGCACGTCCTTTTGGCACCATGTTTCTGTTAACACAATTATATCAATGTCTTTTATAGCTTTTAGGAATTCAGGGTCTGTACTCTTCATCCCAAAAGTTGAGGAGCGGAGGCCTTGGATATTCCAGCAGCTTATGTGGAAAGAACGCATTATTATAGTTCAATAAAACAAAATAAAATTGACCTATTTTGTGGGATGAGTGTGGAAACATTATTTTCTATAATGCTAAATGATGATTTAGTATAAATTTCATGAGGCATGCACATATATCTATCTAATAATAGTAATAATACTGATAAGATAACAATAATGATAATGATAAATAACAATATTAATAATTTCTCCGGCTTTCTATCAAGCTGTTCAGCATCGTCATGATCTTTCTCAGTTCTTGGTCTACAGTCTGTGGTCTAGAGGGGGGTCTTGGGTCAGGTATAAAAGCACGGTTCTGTTGTTGGTTTTGTAATGGGGGGTGGGGGACATTGGTGGTCCTGTTTGGGCTCCCAATGGTAGAGGGGGTGGGAGGGCTGCGTCTTTTGGCAGTGTTTATGAGGTCTCTCTCTCTCCCTCACACACTGTCTCTCTCTCTCTCTCTCTCCCTCACACTCTCTCTCCCTCACACACTGTCTCTCTCTCTCTCTCTCCCTCACACACTGTCTCTCTCTCTCTCTCTCTCTCCCTCACACACTGTCTCTCTCTCTCCCTCCCTCACACACTGTCTCTCTCTCTCTCTCTCCCTCACACACTGTCGCTCTCTCTCTCTCTCCCTCACACACTGTCTCTCTCTCTCTCTCTCTCCCTCACACTCTCTCTCTCTCTCTCTCCCTCACACATTCTCTCCCTCACACACTGTCTCTCTCACTCTCTCTCCCTCACACTCTCTCTCTCTCTCTCTCTCTCTCTCTCCCTCACACACTCTCTCTCTCTCTCTCTCCCTCACACACTCTCTCTCTCTCTCTCTCCCTCACACACTCTCTCTCTCTCTCTCTCTCTCCCTCACACACTGTCTCTCTCTCTCTCTCCCTCACACACTGTCTCTCTCTCTCTCTCTCCCTCACACACTCTCTCTCTCTCTCTCTCCCTCACACACTGTCTCTCTCTCTCTCTCTCACACACACTGTCTCTCTCTCTCTCCCTCACACACTGTCTCTCTCTCTCTCTCTCCCTCACACACTCTCTCTCTCTCTCTCTCTCTCCCTCACACACTGTCTCTCTCTCTCTCTCTCCCTCACACACTGTCTCTCTCTCTCTCGCCCTCACACACTGTCTCTCTCTCTCTCTCTCCTTCACACACTGTCTCTCTCTCTCTCCCTCACACACTGTCTCTCTCTCTCTCTCTCTCCTTCACACACTGTCTCTCTCTCTCTCTCTCCCTCACACACTGTCTCTCTCTCACTCTCCCTCCCTCACACACTCTCTCTCTCTCTTTCTCTCCCTCACACACTCTCTTTCTCTCTCTCTCCCTCCCTCACACACTGTCTCTCTCTCTCTCTCTCTCCCTCACACACTGTCTCTCTCCCTCTCTCCAATTCCAATTCCAATTCAAATGCTTTATTGGCATGAAAGTTTACAGAGAACCATATTGCCAAAGCTTACATAGCAAAAAGGTACAGTTTTCCAACATTCTGTAGGTGTCAATCGATTTGACATTTGTTGGGTACATACAATATTACTTTTAAACAATATTAATTTTAAACAGTCTTTGTACTTCATTTGGTACGTTCAATATTAATTTTAAACAGTCTTAATTTTAAACAGTCCTCAGGTTGTGACATGTTGTTACATATTTGGCCCCAAGGTATGGTCTGTCTCCTTCTCCTAGGACTCATCTCAATTTTGACAGGTCATCCAATTCCTTGAAATCTGGGGTTGTTTGGCTTAGCTTGTTGAATAATATGTTTCTTGATGTGTTGAATTTTTCGCATTTTAGGAGGAAATGCATCTCTGTTTCAACCTCGCCGGCCAGACATTGATCGCATATTCTATTCTCTCTAGGCTGCCAGGATTTCTTGTATCTGCCTTTTTCAATTTCCAGTTGGTGGTCGCTTAGTCTGTACCTGGTGAGGGTCTGTCTCTGTTTTGTGTCTCTGATGGTCGTGAGGTAGTCTGCCAGTTTATATTCTCTTTTTAGGGCCCGGTAACATTCTAATCTGCTTTGGCTTTTGGTTATTTTGTTCCAATGTTCCAGGTAGGTTTCTTTGCATTGTTTAATGATTTGGTTCACTCGGATTGGTGTTTGGACGGCTGTGTTGGTCTGGGGCTGGTCAGGGTCCGGCTGAATACTTAGTTTCAGTAGCAGCTGACTCAGGGGACTCTTTTCTGGGTTTAGCTCTTGGGTCTGAAAGGCTTTGAAATGAAGGGTGTCTGGGGAGCTAGATTTGAGGTGATTTAGGAAGTTTAGTGCTCGTTTTTGGATGTTTATTATCAGTGGGTATCTGCCTAGTTCGGCTCTGCATGCATTTGTTGGCGTTTTTCTTTGGGTGCGAAGGATGCTTCGGCAGAATTCTGCATGTAGGGCTTCTATTGTGTGTTTTTCCCATTTAGTGAAGCTTTGGTGATTTAGCGGGCCCCATACTTCACTACCGTACAGTGCAATGGGCAGGATTATGCTGTCAAATATTTTGAGCCAGATTTTGATTGGGATTTGGATGTTGTAGAATTTTCTTTTTATTGCATATAGGGCTCTTCGGGCTTTTTCTTTTAGTGCATTCACTGCTATGCTGAAGCTCCCTGATGCTGTAATAGTTAGACCAAGGTAGGTGTAGCTCATAGTGTGTCCTATAGTGGTATCACTGAGGGTAAACTGGTATTTGTTTTCCTGACATCTGGGCCTTTTTTGAAAAATCATGATGTTGGTTTTCTTTAGATTTACTGTTAGAGCCCAATTTTGGCAGTATTTGTCGAGTAGGTCTAGTTGTTGCTGTAATCCCTGTTCTGTGGGAGACAGCAGAACCAGGTCGTCCGCATAGAACAGGGATTTCACTTCTCCATCCAGGAGACGGAGACCTGGTGACTCGCTTTGCTCCAGCATGTCTGCTAATTCATTTATGTATATGAACAGGGTTGGGCTCAAATTGCAGCCCTGCCGGACGCCTCTTCTCTGGTGAAGAAATCGGTGCGTTTGTCTCCAATTTTGACCCCGCATTTGTTTTTCAGATACATTGATTTAATAAGGTCATAGACTTTGCCCCCTATTCCACACTGAAGAAGTTTATAATAGAGCCCTTCGTGCCATATAGAGTCAAAGGCTTTCTTGAAGTCGATGAAACAGGCGAATATTTTCCCATTTTTTGTTTGGTGTTTATGTTTTTCAATGAGGGTGTGAAGGGTATAGATATGGTCGGCGGTGCGGTGTTTTGGAAGAAAGCCTATTTGGTTTTTTCTGAGGATATTATGTTTGTTTAGAAAATCAAGTAATCTACTATTTAGAATACTGCAGAATAACTTCCCTAGACAACTGTTGACACAGATGCCGCGGTAGTTATTTGGGTCTGATTTGTTTCCACTTTTATATATGGGGGAGATTAGTCCTTGGCACCAGATATCGGGAAAACAGCCTGAGCGTAATATGATGTTGAATAGTTTGAGTATCGCACCCTGCATCTCCATATTGCTGAACTTTAGCATTTCATTTTTGATGTTGTCTGGGCCACAGGCTTTCTTTAGGTGGAGAGATTTTGTTTTTGTGGCCAGTTCTTTCCATGTGATTGGGGAGTCTAGAGGGTTTTGGTTGTCTTTAATTGTTGCTTCTAATGTGTGGAGTTTTTCTGTGACCTGATGTTGGCTTGGGTTTGTTTTGTTTTTTGGGATGTCTTTGTAGAGGTTTTCAAAATGTGTTCTCCAGATGTCGCCATCTTGGATTGGTAATGCTTGCAATTGTGTTGTACTCAGGTTATTCCACATTTCCCAGAATTGTTTTGGATTGGTGGAGTTTTCAATTTCTTCGAGTATTTTGTGGGTATAGTTTTGTGTTTTGTTCCTAATGGTGTGTTTATATCTTTTGAGGGTTTCATTGTATCTAGTACGTAGGTCCGGATTGTTTGGTTGCCGATGCTTTTGGTTTGATATTTTTCTCAGGTCTTTTCTGGCATTTTTGCATTCGTGGTCAAACCATTTCATATTTTTATTTTGTCTTTTGTGATGCTTCCTCTTCTGTTTCACGAGGTCGGCTTTTACAGCTGCCTCATGGAAGATCATATTTATATCCTCTATGGCCGTGTTTACACCATCTCTGGTGATCTCATATAGATTTTCTTTAAATTTTGAAATTTTACTTGTGAGATCAGGTGAATTTAGTGCTGTGATGAATTTATCTCCACTGTCTGGGGCCCATCTGTATGTCTGGTTTATTTTATGTAGCTTACTGTGTTCCTTTTTTGTGTCTGTAGTTTGGGCAGAAAGTTTAAGGTACACATTTATTTGGTTATGGTCTGAGAGGGGGGATTGCTGCCTGACAGTGAATGCGTTGATATCGCAGGGGTCCAGGTCAGTGATTGTATAGTCCACCACACTAGACCCACTCTCTCTCTCCCCCCAGTCACTCTCTCTCTCCCCCAGTCACTCTCTCTCCCCAGCACTCTCTCTCTCCCCAGTCACTCTCTCTCTCCCCCCAGCTCACTCTCTCTCCCCCAGTCACTCTCTCTCTCCCCCAGTCACTCTCTCTCTCCCCCAGTCACTCTCTCTCTCCCCCAGTCACTCTCTCTCTCCCCCTCACTCTCTCCCCCCGTCACTCTCTCCTCTCCCCCAGTCACTCTCTCTCTCCCCCAGTCACTCTCTCTCTCCCCCAGTCACTCTCTCTCTCCCCCAGTCACTCTCTCTCTCCCCAGTCACTCTCTCTCTCCCCAGTCACTCTCTCTCTCCCCCAGTCACTCTCTCTCTCCCCAGTCACTCTCTCTCTCCCCCAGTCACTCTCTCTCTCCCCCAGTCACTCTCTCTCTCCCCCAGTCACTCTCTCTCTCCCCCAGTCACTCTCTCTCTCCCCAGTCACTCTCTCTCTCCCCCAGTCACTCTCTCTCTCCCCAGTCACTCTCTCTCTCCCCCAGTCACTCTCTCTCCCAGTCTCTCTCTCTCTCTCCCCCAGTCTCTCTCTCTCTCTCCCCCATCTCTCTCTCCTCCTCCCCACTCTCTCTCTCTCTCTCCCCCACTCTCTCTCTCCCCACTCTCTCTCTCCCCCAGTCTCTCTCTCTCTCCCCCAGTCTCTCTCTCTCCCCCAGTCTCTCTCTCTCCCCAGTCTCTCTCTCTCCCCCAGTCTCTCTCTCTCCCCAGTCTCTCTCTCTCTCCCCAGTCTCTCTCTCTCTCCCCAGTCTCTCTCTCTCCCCAGTCTCTCTCTCTCTCCCCCAGTCTCTCTCTCTCCTCCCCAGTCTCTCTCTCTCTCCCCCAGTCTCTCTCTCTCTCCCCAGTCTCTCTCTCTCTCCCCCAGTCTCTCTCTCTCTCCCCCAGTCTCTCTCTCTCTCCCCCAGTCTCTCTCTCTCTCCCCCAGTCTCTCTCTCTCTCCCCCAGTCTCTCTCTCTCTCCCCAGTCTCTCTCTCTCCCCCAGTCCTCTCTCTCTCCCCCAGTCCTCTCTCTCTCCCCCAGTCTCTCTCTCTCTCCCAGTCTCTCTCTCTCTCCCCCAGTCTCTCTCTCTCCCCAGTCTCTCTCTCTCCCCCAGTCTCTCTCTCTCTCCCCCAGTCTCTCTCTCTCCCCCAGTCTCTCTCTCTCTCCCCCAGTCTCTCTCTCTCTCCCCCAGTCTCTCTCTCTCTCCCCCAGTCTCTCTCTCTCTCCCCCAGTCTCTCTCTCTCTCCCCCAGTCTCTCTCTCTCTCCCCAGTCTCTCTCTCTCTCCCCCAGTCTCTCTCTCTCTCCCCCAGTCTCTCTCTCTCTCTCCCCCAGTCTCTCTCTCTCTCCCCAGTCTCTCTCTCTCTCCCCCAGTCTCTCTCTCTCTCTCTCCCCAGTCTCTCTCTCTCTCTCCCCCAGTCTCCTCTCTCTCTCTCCCCCAGTCTCTCTCTCTCTCCCCCAGTCTCTCTCTCTCTCCCCCAGTCTCTCTCTCTCTCTCCCGCAGTCTCTCTCTCTCTCTCTCTCTCCCCCCCCCCCAGTCACGCTCTCTCTTCCCCCAGTCGCTCTCTCTCTCTCTCCCCCCCCCCCCCCCCCCCCAGTCACGCTCTCTCTTCCCCCAGTCGCTCTCTCTCTCTTCCAACAAAACATGCCCTCAAAAAACCCTCGGCACTGCCGGGCACTTCAGCTAGTATAATATATACTAGTCGATATCCCCTAGTGTTGATCATGGTAAAGATCTGCTCAGAGACATTCCTTTCTGAGTTGCCCCCCCCCCTCCAATTTTCTCAGCTGTTCCTGCATTTGGTTCTTTTTAGGACTGGGGAAGTGCTGCACTGCCGGAGGTGCCGTCATTCGGATGAGACGTTAAACCGAGGCCCCATCAGCTCTCTCAGGTGGATGTAAAAGATCCTATGGCACTATTTCGAAGAAGAGCGGGGTGGTGGGGGTGGGTGTCCCCGGTGTTCTAGCCAATATTTATTCCTCAATCAACATCTAAAACAGATTATCTGGTCAAAATCACATTGCTGTTTGTGGGAGCTTGCTGTGCACAAATTGGCTGCCGCGTTTCCTACATTACAACAGTGACTACACTTCAAAAAGTACTTCATTGGCTGTAAAATGCTTTGGGGTGTCCTGTGGTCATGAAAGGTGCTATATAAATGCAAGTCTTTCTTTTACTGGATTCACTGGTTAGTTATGGGAGGTCTGCTAGTATATGGTGTTCTTTGGTTTTGCTTTCAAAGCTTTTGACAGTTTATACAAAAAAAAACAGATTCCAGTTACTTTCACTGCTGCTGAAAATGGTTTTCATTAGGGATTTCATCTGTAGTAATTTTCCATTGATACACAGGTATGAAGGAGGACCAGGCTTGCAAAAACAGCAAGTCCTGGCACACTCTGAATGGTCAGGCTGGCTGTCAATTTATCTGGATATTCTCAGCACAGATGCATGCTGGTAGCTGTTGCCTGTTACACGGTTGAGTCTTTTCAGCTGACAATGATGCATGACCTTGAAGCTTCGGCTTCTTATGTAGGTGTAGGCCTTTCTAACGCAGAAAATTCTATTTTATAGGTACTTTTAACTATGTTCTTGTAAATGTAGTAATTTTTATGCCTTTATGATGTTTCAAACCTTATTTCTAGTGGTAAATCCTCAGCTTAGTGGAGAATCCAAGATGGTGGTCAAAAGATTTTCAAAAAATATTTGGAGCAGTTTCTTTTATTGGCAGATTTTGCTAATTGCTCATGTTTGTCTAGTTGTTTCCATATGCCCTTATTTGTTCTTTATTTGAAGTTTTCTACCCACTTTGACCTATGCAGCTGCAATAAATTTGAAGTGTGATGCCTGAAGTGTGACTTGTACAAAATGCATGTCGGATGCAAGAATGATTAAATAACATAAAACATTTATTATTAACAGTGCTGAATACAAAAGTCTCAACTTTCAAAACTCCAACTCCGGAACAGACAGCCAGAGATGCTATTGCTATATGAAATGATCTATTCAAGGGCATGTTTAAGGTATGTTGGTGAGCATGCAGAAAAAATGCTCCATCAAATTCAGCTTGAATCGTTAATTACACTTCCATTCTCACCTATGAAATAGCTTGTGACAAAGATTAAATTAGACCATTAGAGACAAAATTAAACTTGTCTAGGATTCATACAAAAAATTTGTGAGCATCTAGATAACTTAGGAATAGTCCAAAACTTGTGGCCCTTCTGCCACACTTCTGCCATAACTCTGGTGGAGTGCAAAGGGCTACTGATTAGGCCGGGACCTGGACATGTTAAGTCCCAGCCTTCCCTAGATGTTTACTCTGGGCCCTTTTTTAAAATTATTTTTTATGGGATGTGGGCGTCGCTGGCAAGGCCAGCGTTTATTGCCCATCCCTAATTGCCCTTGAGAAGGTGGTGGTGAGCCACCTTCTTGAACTGCTGTAGTCATGTGGTGAAGGTACTCCCACAGTGCTGTTAGGTAGGGAGTTCCAGGATTTTGACCCAGCGATGATGAAGGATCGGCGATATACTTCTAAATCAGGATGGTGTGTGACTTGGAGGTGGTGGTGTTCCCATGCATCTGCTGCCCTTGTCCTTTTAGGTGGAAGAGGTCGCGGGTTTGGGAGGTGCTGCTGAAGAAGCCTTGGCGAGTTGCTGCAGTGCATCTTGTAGATGGTACACACTGCAGCCACAGTACGCTGGTGGTGGAGGGAGTGGATGATGGAAAATGCCCTCCTTTATGGGATCATCTCATGAATACCGGATTCTAGCCCTAACTGGTATCATAGATTAACCATTATCATCAAAACCTGCATCAATAAAGATTACATTAAATATATTTACCGAACTGAAGTCACTGGGGGAGAAATTGGGCTCTACAGTGCCCACTCGAAAATGGGAAACGCGCCGGATACCATCTTGGTAAAAGGGTTTGGATATGCGCACCTAACAACTGCCGGCAGCATGTAGAACTGGCAGATTATGACGTCAATCAGTGTGCAACGCTGATTTGATGCCAGTGTTGCCATTTTCGAACTCCATGCTCCACTGCAACTCTCCCGGGGAAGCGCCTCAGCAATCCTACTAATCTGTTGGAGAACAGATTGATGGACTGCTGTGCCACCCTGGAAGCCCCTTTCAACAGTGGTATCCAAACCCATAAGGGCAGCAATCTGAGCTTCCACTGCAGCACTCAGACCTTTGATGGAAGCTATTTGTGCTGCAATGGAAGCAGTGACATCAGTCATCAGACACTGCATCATGGTGGGTTCCACAGATGTGCTGATGGAGGTGATCAGCCCCCCCCCCCCCATTCCATGTTGGAAAGGATGGGCTCCAAGCTCTGTGTAAAGTTGGACTCATTCTTGCTCCGTGACATTGAGTGCAGGCATTCTGGCAAGCTTTCCAATGCACCAGGCATTTGGTTATGTACACCCATCAGCCTCCTTCTGTAGCCTGGCCCATCAAAGTCCTCATATGAATCATCTGTAGCAGAACTGATGTGCAACATCTCCCTCCGGCGAACTGGCACCTGCGCTATCCTATCCCCCGCTCTGGCTCCTGCGCACTTGTGCCTGGTGTCTCACCACGTGCAGATCTCTCCTCTGTCCTAGCCTCTAAAATACGCGCTGTGTCGGTCTCTGAGCTGCGGGCTGTGCGTGTAAGATCGAGTGACGGTGTCTCTTCATCTTCACTGTCTTCTTCCACTTCCTCCACTGGCTGCGCAGGTTCCAGTTCTTGGGTATCTGAAATGAAAAGGGACACGGGTTGTGTTGTGGTGAGGGGAGAGGAGAAAGTAAGAAGTGCGTGCTTACACCATCTGCAGCTTGTAAGTCAGAAGAGATTGTGGGATGAGGGGGAAGTGGGATGAGAAAACGATGATTAGGTATACAGATACCCTCATCATTGATCCCTCCAGTCCCGCCAGTGGCCACAGCCTCTGTGATGCCCCTTCCCATGATGGCCAGCACTGTCTCCTCCATGGGGGTTAAAACATGCAGGTGCACTTGTCCTCCTCCAGTTCTTCCTGCTGTCTGTTGTTATGCACCACCTTCTCCTGCAAGAAAGAGGGAAGTGTGTCAGTGAATGTCATGCAATATGTTTGGGTGATGTGACTGTCATGGTTGAATAGCTGCCAGTGTGTGCAAGTTGTGAGATGTGGGTGTGAGGCTTGCAACAGTGCTAAGTGTGTGAGGGTGAGGTAAAGCATATGAATTTTAGGTTTGAGTACTGTTGATTGTTGGTAGATGGGTGATGGGGGTGTAGTGAATTGAGCAGTTGATGAGGCTTGTGGTGCAGTTGGTAGGATATGCCATTTGAAGATTGAACTCACTCACCTTGACAACTCTTGTCATATTGTTAAACTTCTTCCTGCACTGCATCCATGTTCTTGGAGCTATGCTCCTGGTATTGACCCCACCACTACTTCTTCCCACTGCCTCCTGAGCATATGTCTAGAGGGCCCCCTGCCACCCACAGCCACCCCCCCCCCTCTGTGGATGCAGGATGTCTCTCCTCTTCATGTCTTGCATCAAGGCCTCCAGTGCATTCTTTGAAAACTTTGGTGCTCGTTCTCTCACATGTTCAGCCATTGCTAAAAGTATCACAACCCAGATTGATTTGAAAAAAAACTCCCACCACTTCTTGCAGCCACAATGCACCTCCCCTTTAAGAGGTGCAGGCAGCCTTTAAGTAGCGCTAGCCACTCGCGATATTGGGCCTCCTGCTGATGTGTGAAACCAATGAACAGCGCGGGTTGTGTTGGCTGCATGCAGCAATCATGTAAAAGAGCAGGCAGTGCCAATTTAACGTGCTGCCTGCAATGCAATGAACGGGCGCAGTTTAATCACGTACCATGATCCCTACACCCATTTTCGGGGGTTAGCCAATTTCTCCCCCTAAATGTCTTCCATCCCATCATCCAGGTTATCCAGCTTCGTAAAGGGGTAAGGAGTTAACCTACAGGTGAAAACTGTCCTGACTTAAACTAGAAAGACAAAATACAATAATATTCTTGAAACCCACCTTTTAAATAACCAAAAGTTACATAGGAATTGGGCCATTTAAAACTAACAATTTTCAGTTTAAATCTTCTGTGTGGCCCAACTTGATATTTATGGATAGTGACTTTCATTCCTGGTGTTCATTGGAAATTTTGCTAGTGCCAAAATATTTTTCCAACATTCACTGATTATTATTGGTCTCTACCCATGTTGCATTTCTCATGCAAAAGGGCTGCTTTTTGAATATTCCTATTAAAAAGGTTTTTTAGCTCCCAATGCAGGGTCATTCAGTTTCTTTCTGGGAAGGTGGGGCTAAAATTTAAAAAAATATCCCTTGAAGATTTTTGGCCAAGTTAAACTTCCTGGAGCTCGCCCAATGGGCTCGCCTTTGTTTCTTTAGATAATCCCATCAGTTGGCAAGAAGCAGGATTTAGGTAATGTAAGCTGTATATCATTTTTAAGGAACTTGCAAAGAGCATTATTCCAAACTAATTTGCTGTTCCAAGATGCTTGTTTTGAATTTTTTATTTGAGAAAATCCTTCTTGGTTGTAGAAACGTTATTCTGCCATTTTGATTGCAAATTGTAATCCATATACTATTTTCAAAAGATTTTTCTTATATTACACAGCTATATATATTTATACCCTGCACGAACAGAACCAGCAATCTGAGGAGACATTAACTAAAGACTTGTTTACGAAAGCTGGCTGAAGTATGATGGGTTTTTAAAAAGTGTCGAATCCCTTTTTAGTAGTGATCAACATCTGGTTGAGGCATGAATACCTTCTCCCTTTCACCCAAATAAATTTTTCCTAGTGTCAATGTAAACCATATATCTGTACCTCAGCAATTGATGGAAAAGAAGTCCAATGTATTACTGTAGCATAAAATGTATAATCTGATTCATGCTTGCTGCTCTTCAATATTGATTGTTATAGGGTATGGGACCAGTTGTAAAGCTTTTTAGGCTATTGACATTTATTTTCTGCTGTTCTGGGATAAGTAATTTTCATCATCCTTCTGTAAAAGCATTTTTGCAATAAAAACAAGAACCGAACACGTTCTAAACTCACAGCAGAAAGTTGAAACGTATGCTTACAAATATGAAATTGGCTTGCCTTTTTAAAAATGATTTTACACCGTGTTCCCAAGAAAGCAATGATTCATTGCTTGGTTATAATGCTCTTTTATGTGGCAATTTGTTCCATGAAAAGACTTGGGGTCTGGGGGTAATTTCCAAATTCTGTGGGTGGAAAAACTGGTGGCAGCAAATCAGCCGCCCACTATGGCAAGTTTCTGCCAAAAACACACATTTGCATTGCTTATGTCCAAGGGGGTCATTTTCAACGTTGGCAAAGGTGAAAAACTGACGGTAGCTGATTGGCTGCTCATTTTACACCTCACCTGATTTTCCTTTCAATTGATTTCTGTGGCCTTTTAATCTGTTTCATTTCCTGTGTTTTCTCTCAGTCCTGACGAAGGGTTTCGACCTGAAACGTTGACTCTATTTCTCTCTCCACGGATGTTGCCTGGCCTGCTGAGTTTTTCCAGCATTTTCTGTTGTTATTTCGGATTTCCAGCATCCGCAGTATTTTGCTATCATACTAGCTGGTGGAGAGGTTTGGGGAAGTTAGCAGGTGAGCCAATTCATGGACCCATAGAATCATACAGCACAGCAGGAGGCCATTCAGCCCATTGTGGCTGTGCCAGATCTTTGAAAGAGCTATTCAATTAGTACCACTTCCCTTTTCTTTACCTGCAAATGTTTTATTTTCAAGTAAATATCCAATTACTTTTTGAAAGGTACTATCGAATCTGCTTCTACTACCCTTTCAGGCAGTGCATTCCAGATCATAAATACTTGCTGGGTAAAGATATTCTCATCTCCCCTCTGGTTCTTTTCCCAATTACCTTAAATCTGTGCCCTCTGATTACTGACCCTCCAGCCAGTGGAAACAGTTTCTCCCTATTTATTCTATTAAAACCACTTATAATTTTGCAGATCTCTATTAAATAGAAACATAGAAGATAGGAGCAGGAGTAGGCCATTCGGCCCCTCGAGCCTGTTCCGCCATTTAATGAGATTATGGCTGATCATCCAAATTCAGTATCCTATCCCTGCTTTTTCCCCATATCCCTTGATCCCTTTAGCTTTAAGAAATATATCTAAATCCTTCTTCAATATATTTAATGAATTGGCCTCTACTGCCTTCTGTGGTAGAGAATTCCACAGGTTCACCACTCTCTGGGTGAAGAAATTCCTCCTCATCTCTGTCCTAAATGGCTTACCCCTTATCCTTAGACTGTGACCCCTGGTTCTGGACTCCCCGGCCATCGGGAACATCCTTCCTGCATCTAGTCTGTCTAGTCCTGTTAGAATTTTATAAGTTTCAATGATATCCCCTCTCATTCTTCTAAACTCCAGCGAGTATAAGCCCAATCGACCCAATCTCTCCTCATACGGCATTCCTGCCATCCCAGGTATCAGCCTGGTGAATCTTTGCTGCACTCCCTCCATGGCAAGAACATCCTTCCTCAGATAAGGCGACCAAAACTGCACACAATACTCAAGATGTGATCTCACCAAGGCCCTGTACAACTGCAGCAAGACATCCTTGTTCCTGTTCCTGTACTCGAACCCTTTCGCTACGAAGGCCAACATACCATTTGCCTTCTTAACCGCCTGCTGCACCTGCATGCTTACCTTCAGCAACTGGTGCACAAGGACACCCAGGTCTCGTTGCACTTCCCCTTCTCCCAATCTATTGCCATTCAGATAATAATCTGCCTTCCTGTTTTTGACACCAAAGTGAGTAACCTCGCATTTATCCACGTTATATTGCATCGGCTATGCTTCTGCCCAATTACCCAACCTGTCCGAATCATACTGGAGTTTCTCGGCATCCTCCTCACAGCACACACGCCCACCCAGCTTTGTGTCGTCTGCAAACTTGGAGATATTACATCTAGTTCCCTCGTCTAGATCATTAATATATATTGTGAATAGCTGTGAAATGTCCCCTTAACTTTCTTTGCTATATGGAGAATAATCCCAGTTTTTCTAGTCACTCCACATAACTGAAGTCCTTCATCCGCAGAATACCTACAGAATACCACAGAAGACTCAGCCTCTAATCTGCTTGAGTAGATACTGCATTTATATGGCTGGTCTAGTTGAGTTTCTGGTCAATGGTGACCCCCAGGATGTTAATGGAGGTGGACACAGCAATGGTAATGACATTGAATATGAAGGGGAGGTAATTAACCTCTCTCTTGTTGGAGATGGTGTGGAGATGCTGGTGTTGGACTGGGGTGGACAAATGTAAGAAGTCACACAACACCAGGTTATAGTCCAACAGCTTTATTTGAAATCACAAGCTTTCGGAGCGCTGCTCCTTCATCAGGTGAAGTGGAGAAATGCATAAAGACACAGCTTATATAGTCAGAGAATAATGTCAGATGTTTACAGGTAATCTTTCTAACTGCCATTTATCACACCTCGGCAGAGAGATAATCACAGCACTCAAAGGTGCGAATGGTGTCCAAACAGGTCAGTCAGGAAAACATTACATCAAAGAACAATGAGGTGGGGTCACAAGGGGTCAAATGTTGCAGATGCTGGGGTCTGTATGAAAAACAGACAAAAAACATTTTTTTTTGCTGGAAATCACAGCAGGTCCGGCCGCATCTGTGTAGAGAGAACAAGCCAACGACGACTCGAGTCTGGATGACCCTACGTCAGGTGGGGTTACATGTAGCGTGATATGAACCCAAGATCCCGGGTGAGGCCGTCCTCATGGGTGCGGAACTTGGCTATCAGTTTCTGCTCGACGATTTTGCATTTTCGTGTGTCTCGAAGGCCGCCTTGGAGAATGCTTACCTGAAGAAGGAAGGCTGAATGTCCTTGACTGCTGAAGTGTTCCCCGACTGGGAGGGAACACTCCTGCCTGGCGATTGTTGCGCGGTGTCCGTTCATCCGTTGTCGCAGTGTCTGCATGGTCTCGCTGATGTACCATGCTCCGGGGCATCCTTTCCTGCAACGTATGAGGTAGACAACGTTGGCTGAGTCACATGAGTACGTACCATGTACCTGGTGGGTGGTGTCCTCACGTGTGATGATGGTATCTGTGTTGATGATCTGGCATGTCTTGCAGAGGTTGCTGTGGCAGTGTTTTGTGGTGTCGTGGTCGCTGTTCTCCTGAAAGCTGGGTAATTTGCTGCAAACGATGGTCTGTTTGAGGTTAGGCGGCTGTTTGAAGGCGAGTAGTGGAGGCGTGGGGATGGCCTTAGCGAGGTGTTCATCATCATCGATGACATGTTGAAGGCTGCGAAGAACATGGCGTAGTTGCTCCACTCCGGGGAAGTACTGGACGACGAAGGGTACTCTGTTGGTTGTGTCCCGTGTTTGTCTTCTGAGGAGGTCTATGCGATTTTTCACTGGCCCGTTGGAACTGTCGATCGACGAGTCGAGCGTCATATCCCGTTCTTATGAGGGCGTCTTTCAGCGTCTGTAGGTGTCCATCGCGTTCCTCCTCGTCTGAGGGATCCTGTGTATTCGCAGGGCTTGTCCATACGGGATGGCTTCTTTAACGTGGTTAGGGTGGAAGCTGGAAAAGTGGAGCATCGTGAGTTTGTCCGTGGGCTTGCGGTAGAGTGAAGTGCTGAGGTGTCCGTCTTTGATGGAGATTCGTGTGTTCAAGAATGAAACCGATTCTGAGGAGTAGTCCATGGTGAGTTTGATGGTGGGATGGAACTTGTTGATGTTATCGTGTAGTCTTTTCAGTGATTCTTCGCCGTGGGTCCATAGGAAGAAAATGTCGTCGATTTATCTGGTGACCTCACCTCATTGTTCTTTGATGTAATGTTTTCCTGACTGACCTGTTTGGACACCATTCACACCTTTGATTGCTGTGATTATCTCTCTGCCGAGGTGTGATAAATGGCAGTTAGAAAGATTACCTGTAAACATCTGATATTATTCTCTGACTATATAAGCTGTGTCTTTATGCATTTCTTCACTTCACCTGACGAAGGAGCAGTGCTCCGAAAGCTTGTGATTTCAAATAAAGCTGTTGGACTATAACCTGGTGTTGTGTGACTTCTTACATTTGTTGGAGATGGCCATTGCCTGTACATGAGGCACAAATGTTACTTGCCACTTATCAGCCCAAGCTTGGATATTGTCCAGGAATTGTGAATGGAGCTGAATACTGCAATAATCAGTGCACAGCCCCACTTCTGACCTTATGATGGAGAGAAGGTCATTGATGGAGCAGCTAGTGATAATTAAGCGTAGGACGCTTCCCCGAGGAACTCCTGCAGTGATGTACTTGTCTGTGATGGTTGCCCTCCAACAACCACAATTATCTTCCTTTGTGCCAGGCATTACTCCAGCCACTGGAGAATTTTCCCCCAATTCCCATTGACGCACACAATCGATTGCTGCCTTGATGTCAAGGGCAGTCACTCTCCGCTCACCTGTGGAATTTTGCTCTTGTGTCAACGCTTGGGCTAAGGTTCTAATGAGGTCTAAACCCAAGTGTCCCTTGCAGGACCCAAACTTAGCATTGGTGAGCAGCTTATTGTTGAATAAGTGCCTCTTGATAGCATTGTTGATGACTCCGTCCATCACTTTGCGGATCATTGGGAGTAAGCTGATGGGACGATAATTGGCAAGTTAGATTTGTTCTACTTTTTGTGGACAGAACATACTTGGAAAAATTTTCAGGTAGATGCCAGGGTTGTAGCTGTGCTGAAACAGCTTGGCTAGGGGCACGGCTTCTTCTGGAGCACAGGTCTTCAACATTACAGCCTGGATGTTTGCGGGGCCTGTAGACTTTGCCACATCCAGTGCACTCAGCTATTTCTTGATATCACGATGAGTGAATTGAATTGGCTGAAGACTGGCATCTGTGATGGTGGGAACCTCAGGAGAAAGCTAAGAAGGTTCATCCACTCTGCGCTTCTGCACTCTGGCTGAAAATGGTTACAAATGCTTCTTTTACATTCACGTTCTGGGCTCTGCCATCGTTGAGGATGGGGATGTTCGTGGAGCTTCCTCCTCAATTTTCTGTCACCATTAATCAACTGGCTTGCTGGTGATGGAGGAGTGAGGGATACGTGGGCTATGAGGTTATAGATTGTGGTGATATACAATTCTGTTGCTGTTGAAGGCCCACAGCTCTCATGCATGCCCAGTTTTGAGCTGCTAAGTCTGCTCTTAATCTAACCCACTTAGCACAGTGGTAGTGCCACATGACATGATGGGAGGGTGTCCTCAGTTTGAAGATGGGACAGTCTCCACAAGGATTGTAGTGTGGTGACTGCTACCAATGCTATCATTGAGAGTCACTGGAGAATGGATTTTTTTTTTGTGTTACCATGAAATGATCACAGATCAAGCACAATACAGATTTCAGCAGGGTAAAATTCCTCTTTGGCATATTGTCTAACATTATGCCTTAACCTAAGCTCCAATCAACCTGACCCCAACTGTTGCACTGTCCAATAATGCACTGTCCTGCTTGCTACATACAGGGGATATGATTTTGGCAAATTGAAATACCTGGCTGGGTTTGAACTTTCTGATGCAGCTGCCACCCTTTATATCCATTGGCTTTCATTCGATTAATTTCAATTCTATGTAGTTCTTTCATACATTTTGTTGTGCTGCACTTGTGCACTAACAATGACAATAAAAGTTGATTTGATTTTGATCTCAGTAGTTGAGGGTTTCTTAATAAACCAATAACAAGAAAAATCCTGAAAATCTACCTTCTGTAACATTAATGCTGTAATCCAACTAATTCTGTACAGTAAGTGTATAGACCTGTCAATTGAGTTCCTATAGCTTCGGTTTAAATGGAGAGCAGCTGTGATTAAGAATGAACTGTTTCAAATCTATAGCCAAATGACTATTATTGAACATTTTGAAGGGCTGTTGAATAGGCTATGGGAAAATCACTGGCTTTGAATCTGGGGGAGAAATTCATTATCGCCCCATTTGGGGGCGGTAACCTTTGAAAACTGGGAAACTTAGCACCAGGCGCTAATGATTCCCAGCTTTCACGAAATTGGGTTTAGCGCTTTAGGAAGGAAGTGGAGCGCTAAATCCTTCCTGGAGTGCTAAAGGACGCAGGCTGGGCATTGGCCGTGCAGCGCTGCCGCGTTCCGAGACTCCTTCCCTCCCTTAAAGGGAAGGGCCATCATTGCAGGCTCTGCATCGGGACCAGTCAGCTGGTCCCCGACGGAGGCTGCGAATCAGCTTGATCAGCCCCATACACTCCAGCAGAGTGCCGGGCTGATCGATCGCAGCCCAGGATAAGGGGAAAAAAAATTGACCCAAACAATTTTTAAAAATTAGGCACTTACCTCAGCAACCTCCCCTTTAACTTTCGTCCCCGAAGCGCCCGACCTCCCGAATAACGCCTCCTGCAGCTGCCGGTGTTGTCGCCTGGCGATGATGCAGGGGGTGTAACTGAAGTTCGGGTCCGGGGCGCAACCAGGGCAATGCGGATGGCGTTGACATCACGATCTCCAGGCGAAGGAAATTGGGGCGCAGCACCATACGGCCGCCGCAATACTCCCGCCGAATTTTGCTGGAGGCGATATTCTCACCACGCCTGGGCAGTAAGTGGTTAGCACCCTGTTATCGCCCCCCGGAGGCGATAACAGGAGGCGCAAAGGCATCTAATTTCTCCCCCCTGAATCTTAATCATTGCTGTGTTTCTGTTTTCACTTCCTTATCAAGAACTAAAAGTAAACAAGGAAAGAAATGATTTATGGCAATATAAACAAGGTCTGCCATTCAGTGAGGTGCAATAGTTGAATGTAATGTATCCCACTATACATTCAAAAACATGATTATTTTGCTGTGATACTTAGCTCTGATTCATCTGTTCAAGCTTCAAAGGCTTAGTTGTTTGCTAACCTATCCAGCAAATATTGTCTCACAAAGGGCAAATACATCATTAAAGAAGAATATCTTTTGTAGTCATAAAGATTACTTTAATCAAACAACAAACCCCATCTTGCTGGAAGCATGAGAACTGACTCAGCAATTCTTCCACGCAAAGGCAGGAACATATCCTTCATATACAATAAGGTCGAACATACGGTACACTCTAAATAAAAAGAAAAAAACAAAAAATACTGAAAGTACACAGAAGGTACATTAGAGTCCAGAAAGAGAAGAGACAGACTAGGTTTCGGGTCTAAAATTGTTTGGAGGTACGGCCAAAGCATTAACATGTTTTTTTTCTTTACAGATCCTGATAGACCTGCTGTGTATTTCCATCATTTTCTGTTTTCACAGGGCACATCCTTTTCAGATGATAAATGGAAGCAATTTGTGGTGATTCTAATGCTGATTTTCCCTCTTTCCTTGTCGATAAGTGCCTCCCCTGAAGATACATTACAGTATGTTCCTTATGTCAATTGTATGTACCTTTAAGGGGGGGAACTACTTTTTACAGCTCATGTATACTGTAGTACCGGCAGTGACCACACCTGTATATAACGTTGAGTAGTAATCTGTACAGATCAGTTGCAGTCTGAGCCACATTGAGTAAACATCGTTTGTACCGTTCTCCGCAGTCTGTGTCTGATTATACACGGACGTAACACTGGCGACGAGGCAGGTTCGAACCTACCTGCAACTCTGCATCACCTCCCGGGGATTCGTTCCTGAAGATCAGTGGATTGGAGGTCAAGGCCAGAGACTCGGGCGTCGACCACGGGCAACCGCCCAGTCATCCAGCAGAGCCTCGAGAATTGCAGGGGAGGCTGTCGAGAGCCAGGCTTGGCTTTCCAGTTGAGGTGGTCCAGCGAAACGGGCTGGCAACAGGTAGTGCGCAGACGCTTCCCGGACAGCGGCGGGTTAGAGCCCAACCCAGCGGCACAGCAAAGGGCCGAGCAGCGTCAACGGGGGAGAGAGAGCGAGGGCAGAGCGCACAGGGCGCAGCCGGTGTACAAGGGCCAAGCAGCGTCGGAGAGAGGGAGAGAGAGATGCGTAGAAACCCGTGAGGCGCCGCCATTGTCACGAGGGCCGCCGAGAGCGGCGTTGGCAGCAGCGCAGGATAAGCGCGCAATTGCCACGAGAACTGGCAGCAGCGGGGGAGGAAGGAAAGCGCGGGAGACGCCATTTTAAGCCATTGGGAGACGCCATTTTAAACCACACCCAAAATGCCGAAGAGTGGCAGTATCACCGCATTTGACAATGAAGTCGAAGATTGGACTACATATGTCGAACGAATAGAGGTGTACTGCAAGGCAAATGAGGTGTCAGATGACAAGAAAGTGTCGGTATTGTTGAATTTAATGGGTGCAAAGACGTATGGGTTATTGCGAAATCTAGTAACCCCAACGAAGCCAATGGAAAAGAGTTTTGAAGACATAGTAACGATACTAAAGGAACATTTAAACCCCACACTGCTGCTGATAGCAGAAAGATTCAAGTTTCACAAACGGAACCAGCATAAGGATGAAAGCAATGCTGATTATTTAACAGAACTGCGCAAACTATCGAAACACTGCCAGTTTGGAGCGGGACTGGCAGATACCTTAAAGGACAAGTTTGTGTGTCGGCTTCAAAGTGAAGGAACCCAGAAACGGCTTTTATCTGAAAAGGACCTTACGCTGGAAAAGGCTTTCAGCATTGCGGTATCATATGAAGCAGCAGCACGGGGCGCTGCAGAGATACAACAGAGACCGCAAGAATATGGCACAAACGAAATGTCATATGGAACAGAGAAGTGCTATCACTGCGGCAGAACAACACACGACCAGAATGATTGCTGGTTCAAAGACAAAGTGTGCAGACAGTGTGGAAAAGTAGGACACATAGCACGAGTCTGCAGGTCGGGAAAGAAAACCAGCAATAAGAAACCGACCAAAGGAAAGTACAAGAAGATACATAAGATAACAGAGAATAGTTCCGACAAACAAAAGAGTGATAACGACTCCGAAAGCAGGGAACTGAGTTGTCTGAAACTACATAATGTGATCACAACGGAGGATCACCGAACCATTTGGGTCACTCTCAAGTTAGCAGGAGTCCAGGTAAAGATGGAATCGGACACAGGATCAGCCCTAACAGTCATAAACCGGCGGGACTACGAGCGGCTATTCTCTCACATATCCTTGAGAGACACAAAAATTATTTTGAAGACGTACACGGGGCAAAAAGTCTACCCCAAAGGATAAATAAGGGTGACCGTTATATATAACGGTAAGGAAACACCAAAACTAGACCTGTATGTATTGCAAGATGGAGGACCACCATTACTGGGACGTGAATGGATCCGGAAAATACAACTGGATTGGCATTCCATACAGGCACTGACTGTGGCTGACAAAAAGGATGACGACGTCACACCTGGGTGACTGTCAAAGATCCTAACTGACACGAAAGAAGTGATCCAGCAAGGACTCGGAACACTAAAAGGCATGACAGCAATGATTAAAATTGAAGAAAACGCAAGTCCAAAATTTTTTAAGGCCAGACCGGTACCTTATGCGATCCGCCCAGCCATCGAAGCAGAGCTGGAGAGTCTGGAACGTTCAGGTGTACTGTCCAAGGTAGACTGGAGCGAGTGGGATACACCCATCGTCCCTGTGATGAAAAAGTCGTTGAGCAGCACGCCTGGGGAACCAAGGAAGGTTCGCATCTGTGGGGACTTTAAGGTATCAGTGAACCCGATCCTTCATACCGTACAATATCCACTTCCGCGGATTGAAGATATTTTCGCCTCGCTATCTGGAGGGAAACGCTTCATTAAGTTTGATCTGGCCCAGGCGTATCTGCAAATGGAGGTAGAAGAAGCATCAAAAAAATACCTCACAATCAACACCCATAAATGTCTCTACCAATACAACCAGCTGGTATTCGGGGTAACATCAGCTCCGGCTATTTGGCAGAGGGCAATGGAACAAGTCCTGCAAGGGATCCCAGGGACCCAGTGTTATTTGGACGACATCCTGGTCATAGGTGAAAATGACAGTGATCACCTTGCCAACCTGGAGCAGGTGCTCACTAGATTGCAGGAATATGGGCTCCGAGCTAACCGCCCCAAATGCGAGTTTTTTAGAAAACAGATCTCGTATTGTGGCCACGTTATTGATAAAGAGGGGCTACATAAGTCCCCAGAGAAGATTGAGGCAGTAGTCGCTCCAGCACCGGAAAATGTGTCACAACTGAGGTCGTTCCTCGGGCTGGTAAACTACTACCATAAGTTCTTGCCAAATTTGTCTACAATACTACACCCTACTGCAAACTGGGGTGTCATGGAAGTGGAGTGACGAATGTAGACGAGCTTTCCAGAAGAGCAAAACACTAATCACATCGAAAGAGGTATTGGCCCATTACAACCCAGCATTACCAATTCGGTTGGCATGTGATGCGTCACCCAATGGCATTGGAGCGGTGCTGTCGCACAAATTCTCGGACGGCTCAGAGAGGCCAATAGCCTTTGCGTCATGATCACTAACCTCAGCCGAGCGTAACTACGCCCAGATTGACAGGGAGGCCCTCAGCCTAGTGTGGGGAGTGAAAAAGTTCAATCACTATCTGCACGGGCAGAAATTCACCTTGCTGACTGATCACCAGCCTCTTGTCTCCATTTTTAATCCAAAGAAGGGCGTTCCGGTGATGACTGCGCAACGACTACAAAGATGGTCACTTTTTCTAGGGGCGCACCACTATGAGATTGAATATAAGGGCACGAAACAGCATGGAAATGCTGATGGGCTATCACGCCTGCCACTGCCTACTGTGGAGGAAGCACCAGTAGTGGATCCTGTCGAAATATTCCATTCGACTATAGTTGAATACCTACCGGTAACTAATGCTTGTATCGAAAAGGAAACCCGAAATGACCCGACACTGTCTCGGGTATATGATTTGACGGTGAAGGGATGGCCAGCACATGGCGACTCACTGTTGCCAGCATTCTCGACAAGGAGAGAACAGCTGTCAGTGTGCTGGGGGACCTTGATGTGTGGATCCCGAGTGGTAATTCCACCCAAGTTAAGGGATAGAGTGCTCAATGAGCTTCATGAGGGTCATCTGGGAGGGGTAAAAATGAAAAGCCTAGCCAGGGCTTATGTGTGGTGGCCGGGAATCGATAAACAAATCGAGGACCTGACCAAGAGCTGCTCGGGATGCCAGAAAGTCCAAAATGCACCACCACAGGCCCCTCTACACACATGGGAGTGGCCCTCATCTCCATGGCAACGGGTGCATATTGATTTTGCTGGTCCATTCATGGACTCAATGTTTTTAATAGCCGTGGATGCGCACTCGAAATGGCCTGAGGTCATCAAACTGTCCTCCACCACCACGGAGAAAACTATTGCAGTCCTACGGACCATTTTTGCCAGGAATAGCTTGCCAGAACAGATTTGCTCCGACAACGGACCACAGTTTGTGTCCGAAGAGTTCCGGAGGTTCTTGAAAAAGAATGGGGTAAGGCATTACACATCCGCCCCGTATCATCCAGCCACAAATGGATTGGCTGAGAGGTTCGTACAGACCTTTAAGAAGGCAATAAAGGCTATGTGCAATGACAACATTCCGCTGCAGCACAAGGTGGACAATTTCCTGTTCGCCTACCGGAAAGCGACACATGCAGTCACCAACCAGGCCCCAGCCATGATGTTCTTTAACCGAAGGTTAAGATCTCACCTGGATTTGCTCAGACCAAACGTATGAAGAGATGTTGAGAGTAAGCAATTCCAGCACATCCATGAGAAGCCAACAAGGAGCTTCAATGTAGGGCAACCAGTCTTGGCCCGCGACTACCGAACAGAAAAATGGCAGCCAGGAACGATATGCACACGGCAGGGCCCACTAATGTACACAGTGGACGTTGGGGAGAGCATCGTGAGACGCCATGCTGACCAGATCCTAGAGTCACAGGAACAAGTCAACCCCATGCCTCGCCCATACGTACCTGGTGATGAACCCGACGTACAGGTCGCATCTATCCCAGAAACAGTAGCATCGGAAGCTGATGAACCAACCGACGACAGGGGGCCAGAATCGCCTCCGCACCAAGAGCAAGACACTCGGGAAAGGCGCTATCCAGAAGGGATCAGGAAGCATCCCCAAAGACTGAATTTATAAATAGACTATTTTCAGCTAATGTTGCATGTTAAAAGTGTTAATTGTAATTAGTTTGATATTTAATTGTTAAATGAGTGTTATGGTACTGTTAATCTAAAAGGGGAGGAATTGTAATCACAGAATCACAGAATCTACAGTGCAGATAGAGGCCATTTCGGCCCATCAAGCCTGCACCGACACATATCCCACCCTATCCCTGTAACCCCTCGTATTTAATCCCCTAACACTAAGGGTCAATTTATCATAGCCAAATCAACCTAACCTGCACATCTTTGGACTGTGGGAGGAAACCGGAGCACCCAGAGGAAACCCACGCAGGCACAGGGAGAATGTGCAAACTCCACACAGACAGTCGCCCGAGACCAGATTTGAACCCGGGTCCCTGGCGCTGTGAGGCAACAGTGCTAACCACTATGCCACCGTGCCCCTGTATGTACCTTTAAGGGGGGGAACTACTTTTTACAGCTCATGTATACTGTAGTACCGGCAGTGACCACACCTGTATATAACATTGAGTAGTAATCTGTACAGATCAGTTGCAGTCTGAGCCACGTTGAGTAAACATCGTTTGTACCGTTCTCCGCAGTCTGTGTCTGATTATACACGGATGTAACACATACCATGTAGGGAACTGATTATATATGGAATTATGTATGTAGAGGGACCTGATGCACCTTGTGGAAAGAAGCCAGACTACAATGGGCCTCGGGACCTAAGGAGCTAAAGAAATCACGAGGGTTACTGATCCTGATTGTTATCAGCTAATTCCGCTGCTGGGAAGTGGTTGTGTGTGGACAGGGCCAGTGCATTGATAATTCCTGACTGAATAGGCTGCTGGAACTCACTATGTAAGTGAACAGGAAAGTTGAGGGGGAAAATAAATTAGACTAGATTGTTAATGTTCCAGTGTTTTAATGTCATCAGGTAATGATATGATCTTCAGTGAAAGAATTACAAAGTTCCATGATATGATAGTTACGAACTAAGATTTTCAAATTATATAAATACTTTTAATTTTTTTAAAAATAAAACATTGTACCATTGCATTTCCCATAATTTATTATTGAGCCTCACTTGGGTGTTGAGTGAGCCAGGGAAAGATTTGGCCAAAAATTCTCAGCAATGGCTGACTTGGTGGCTCAACTCTTTAGTGAATCAATATACTGTTCCTCGGGGTGGTATTTCCTGTAGGTGAGCTTTCTCTATTAATTCGATGTCATCAGCAACTATTGAGTGGAGACAGAGACTTTTTGGGGGAAGGGGGAGAACATAACCTAGTCCTCGAATGAGACAAATAAATGGAGATCTTCAAAGCGGAGTCAACATATTGAAATAAGTTGCCTTTTCTCTGTCAAGCAGCTCTGTAAATAAAGATTTGAAAAAAAAGTATACCATTTTCAGAAATTCATCAGCATCAAGTTATAAAGGAACTTAGAATTTATCTTGTACTGCTAATAAGGTACTCACATAACCCTAAAAATAAATTATGGATTGATTCCTTTAAATCTGATGGCCCAACCACAATATCCATAGCATCAGTCAGCTTGGCTCAGTTGTTAGCATTCCCATATCTGAATCAGAAAGTTTTAGGTTCAAATCTCATTGTAGACTTGAGCACCTGATCTAGGTTGAAACTTCAGTACAGTACTGAGGGAGTGCCACATTAGCTGAAGCGTTGTCTTTCAGATAATACATCAAACTGAAACCCCATCTATCTGTTCAGTGGATGTAAAAGATCCTATAGCACTCTTTGAAGAGAAGCAGTGTGTTCTCTTGGTGTCCTGGCCAATATACCTGCATCAAACAATACCACCCAAAAAAGGTTGATCATTTCCTGTTTGTGGGACCTATATTTGTGCATAAAAGTGACCCATTTATCTATCTATCTATCTATCTATATATATAAAAGGATCGATCTGTCTGTCTGTCTGTCCTTCCGTCTGTCTGTCTGTCTATACACTCTAAAGTTATAGAGCGTACCTACACGTGCGTTACATTCAAAGAAAGCTTACGATTCCAGAACGGTCATAAGTGTATTTACTTTTCGGTCGGACAAAAATTGTTCGCACATTATACAAAAAACCTTCAAAATTCCACTCATTATCCACTCATTAGCATTGACTGACGTCAAGGTCGACCAATCCTGTGCTGTCATGATTGACCAATCCTACAGTTCTGGTCAACCATCAGGTGACTATCAGTGTGTGTGTGGGCGGGACTAATCGTTTTCATCTCAGGGATCTGTCAGCCATTATACAGCAGCCAGGGCAGCTCAAAACTTTCATAATCCAGGTCAGTTTCTTTTTTAAAAAAAAATAAGATTTACCAAAAATGTTTTATAAGTACTTTAACTTTCATCTTTGAAGCTATTAAAAGCTAGAAATGTTTAGCTTAAACAGTGCAAAACGGGCCTAGGCTTCTCCAACTGCCGACAGCCCAAATCCAGTCCCAGGCTTCCGGCCCACACATCCACCAGGCCCAAAAAAGCCCTGGAAACTGCTGACAACCCAAATCCAGTCCCAGGCTCCTGGCCCACACATCGACCAGCCCCCAAAAAAGCCCTCGCAACGCGGGGCTCCCATGCTAGTTGATTATAAAGTGCATTGGGACACCCTAAGGGCAGGATAAGGTGCTTTATATATGCAGCTCATTCTTTAGGCATCCAGGTGATACTTTTATATTTTTTCAGGGTCTATGGTAGTTACAATTCAAATAAATATATTTGTACTAATAAGCAAGCATTAAATAGGCTGGAGGTTACAAAGTTTCCTGCACAATGTAGTGGAAATATGGAACAAACTTACCAACAAATTCAGTCGAGGCTTTCTTAATTTAAATCCTTCAAGAAGACAATGGAATAATATTTGGACTGAAATCAAATTGGAATTTATAGAGATGGATATGGAGGGAAGAAGCTGAAATGTTTGTGGAGTACAGCAAGCCAGAATTGAATAGTGGAAATATGGGAACAGAGAAATATTTTGGAGTTCTGCCCGATTCCATTAAGGGATCAAAGAATATTTGCACAGAGCATTGCCTCAAGGAATTAATTTGGTGAGATACAGTCCATGACAGTTATTTGTACATGGCCTGTGGAAGAAACAGGCTTGATGGGCCAACTAACCTTTATTCCTTCTTTCTTATATTTCAATGAATTAAGTGTTACTTGTGTCTTGGTTCAGAGAGAATGTGTGCCAGCTTTCAACAAGCCTGCAAGTGAATTATTCCAACTGTTTCTGGGTCTAAGAGAACTACCAGCTGACTGGCAGTGTTCCAATGCTATATCATTCCATAAAGCACACTTTGTCTATTATTGGGAAGGCACTGGAGTGTATTACAGGTATAGTAATAGAGGGAGTAATAAGTGTTTACATATGCCAGCTCTTATTTATGTTGTCGATTCCTAACAGTTGGTATGAGTTCCAGAATAGCTGCTTTGGGGGAAAAATTCAGTATCGCCCCGTTTGGGGCGCCATTATAGGCCTGGCGCTAATTATCGCCTCCGACGGCAAACTTGGCTTTTATCGCCCCTGGAGGTGATTGGAGCACTAAATCAGGCGCTTCACACCTCTCTTAAGGCGCAAAGTCCGAGGAGCGAGGCGCTACCTCAGAGCGCTGGCGAAGCAAGGAAGTGCATATCAAAATAAACCTGCAAAGTGCTGCTCAGTACCCAAAACTCCTTCACACAGCGTTGAATCTCTCCAGAAGTCTCTCTCTCTCTCAGAATGCGTGGTGCACAAATGTCACCAATTAAAAAAAAGGCAGGAAGCGGTCGCCTTTAAATAGCGCTCCCCCAGTCCCTTTCTGACTGCAAAACGCTCCCCTCAACCTGTCGTTGCTAGCTGCAGGCGGTAAGGCAGGGGGGGCGCCACTCAATATCCGGTCCGGGGCGCTACCGGGGCGTTGCACACTCGACTGATGTCACGATCTGCCGGCGCAAGAGATCGTGGTGGCAGTGTTTAGCGCCGCCGCAAAATGTCTAGTTAATTTCGCGAGCGGTGCAAACATTGCCGCGCCCGGGCGCTAGTTGCTTTACGCCCCATTAGTGCCCTCTTAAGGCGCTAACGGGAGGTGCAAACAACTGAATTTTTCCCCTTTTGAGTGTTCCTCTGCACTATTCCCTGGACCACTGTAGATTTTTATGAGAGCAAAGAATTGCCTCTAGGCCAGATGTCTGAATCACTAAACTCCTCATCTAAAGATCATATTACACATAACAACTGTACCCCTGAGGAAATAATTATGATAAACTAACAGTGAAAAGTAAAGTATATTCATTTCTTTGAGCCAATTAATATGAGACTTTACAGATACACGTACTCTATTACAAGTCACACGTGTTCAAGGTATACACTCTTAAAAATGATTTACACTATACTGTTGTATCTTTGCAGAATTTAATTTAGAAAGTAATATATTATTCTGAACCCTGAAGAATGTGCATTATAATGTTTTTACTGATCTAGTTCTCTTCTCAATTATGAGACATTGGTATTCTTGATAGAGAGGATATATTGCTAACAGCCCTGCTTAAAAAAAACACTTTCCCCCTTGTTGACAGACAAATGTAATTTAAATATTTAGGTAATCTTGTATATCAGAGAAATACCAAAAGCAGGAAAGGGAAGGGAATAGGGTGATTAAAAGAGCTAAGAAAGAGTGTGAAAGAAGACGGGCAGTCAACATAAAGAATAACAACAAAGGCTTTTTTAAACGTATCACAAGAAGGGTGAGGCCAGCAAGATACCAGATAAGGCAATCTTAAGGTACGCAATGGAAGAATGGCGGACATGATTGACAGGTATTTTACCTCGGTATTTACGGTAGAAGAAAAACTGTAGGATTATTGGAAAAGCACCTGAAGGAAGAGGGTAGTGCAGGTGTTATGGAGGGAGGTGGCTCAGGCAGTCAGTATTATCTCTACCACCCCATGTAGAGCCATTCAGTGCCAGAACACAACGGCCTAGAAATTGGGTTGAGGCGCCAAAGTGGCGCCAAGTTTGCCTGGGTGCTGATTTTTGCGCAGCGTTCGGAGCATTAACGAACGTCAGAAATTCAGTTTCAGCGCCCCTAGAGGGAGACAGGGCGAGGCTCGAGGCACTCCGCGTCCCTCTTAGGGCGCTGAAACTGAATATCGCAGTGCAATGTGTCGCAGCGCCACACGCTGCGGCACGGCACGCTGCGGTACTGCAGGCCTTCCTCCCATTGTTAAGGGGGAGGGGCCTGCAACAGCGCGATCCCCGATTGTGAGTGCTGGCAAAAGAGCCCGGCACCGAGAAGAAGCGCCGGGCTCTCGGGAAACAGCCAGCAATGCCGTGGGGGGCGGGGGGGGGGGTGTCAGGAGGCCGGGGACGGAGGTGCTGGCAGGCGGCTGCCTTTTCCACCTTAACTTGCGCCACTGCCGGCACAGCAAGGCCCCGTGAACCGGGCGCGGGTAGCAGCGGTGTTCGCTACCAAATATCGCGATCGGTGCGCTAATGGGGCGCTGCGCACACCGATGACGTCATCGGTGGCGGCGCAGCGCAACAGGCTAACGCCACCATTAGCGCCCCCGCTGAATACCGCGGGAGGCGCGGCCAGTGGCGCTACAGCCACTGACTGCCCTCTTTAGGCGCTAATAGGTGGCGCTACATACCCAATTTCTCCCCCAACAACTTTCATTTGTAAAGCACCTTTAACATAGCAAAACATTCCAAGACTCGTCACAAAAATGGATGCTGAGCCAAAGGAGATATTAGGAGATCATAACCTCAGCCCCTATTACATTTTTACTTATATTTTTTATCCACCCCTTTGTTTTGGTTTTTCCCTCCCCCTTTCCTTTTTTTTCCCTCTCTCCCACATGGCAGCTGTCTCTCATTCTGCCAGAACATTTCACACCTAATCTGAGCCGTCTTTTGTCTCCACTAGTCCTATTACCATCTCGTCTCATTTTGAATACCTCTTAATGTCTCTTCACTTCTTTTGTTTTCTCCCAACCCTGCCTTTCGATCTATTTCATTTCCTTTCCAGTTTTGAAAAAGGGTTAGACCCGAAAAGTCAACTCTAATTTCTCTCCACGAGTGTTGCCTGGCCTGCTGAGTTTTTCCAGCATTTTCTGTTGTTATTTCAGATTTCCAGCATCTGCAGTATTTTGCTATCGTACGAGATATTAGGAGGGTTGACCAAAAGCTTGGTTAAAGAGATGGGTTTTAAGGAGGGTCTTAATGGAGGAGAGGGATTTAGAAAGGGAGTTCCAGAGTGTAGAGCCTAGGTGGCTGAAGGCACAGCTGCAAATAGTAGGGTGAAGGGAGGGGGAGGGGTGGTGCTAATGCACAAGAGGCTTGAGTCAGAGGAACGGGGAGTTTGAGGGGGCAAGTTGAAAAGCTGGAGGAGGTTACCAATAGGGAGAGGCGAGGCTATGAATGATGAGAATTTTAAATTTGAGGCTTCAGGGGACCGAAAGCCAATGTATGTCAATAAGAATGGGGGTGATGAATGAACAGGACTTGATGTGGTTGTGGGGTAAGATATGGGTTGAAGAGTTTTGGATGAGTTGAAGTTTATGGATGATGAAGGATGGTTGACCGGTCAGAAGGACATTGGAATAATAGAGCCGGCAGGAGACAAAGGTATCAATGAGGATTTCAGCAGCAGATAGGGTGAGATAGGGATGGAAGAGTCTGATGTTAAGGAGGTGGCAGTATGCGGTCTTTGTGATGTAAAGGATATGGAGTTGGAAGCTCAGCTCGGTGTTGAATAGAATGTGGACATTGCGAACAGTCTGGTTCAGCCTGAGAGAGTGGCAAGGGAGGGAAATGGAATCAGTGGCTAGGGTACAGAATTTGTTGCGGGGGCCGAAGATGATGGCTTCAGTGTTCTTAATGTTTAGCTGAAGGAAATTGTGGCTCATCAAGACTAGCTGTTAGACAAGCAGTTTGACAGCACAGAGGATATGGAGGGGATGAAAGAGGTTGTGGAAACATAGAGCTGGGTGTCATCAGCAACCATGTGGAAGCTGCTTGATCTGAAAAGTGCCTATGATCTTAACTCACTCCTACTGCCTGTCGCATTGCATGCAAAGTGATAATAGTCTCTGAACTGCTTTCCAAAATTCTGAGAATGTGAAAGACACTATTTTTATCTAAATGTTTTTGGAGTACTTCAAAGTGTCACAAGTATATTTTAAAAAACAATAATTTCCTGCTAGCTTTTCTGACCTTGATAAATAGTCTCACCCTCAAGAACAGGTTATAAGTAAGTGCCAATTTACAGAAACTTCTCCTAGCCATTAGCCTCTAATTAATCTCAGGATGTGCTTATCTAGTTCACTCCCCTGCTCCTCAGTGGCCTTAAAGGGATGGTCCAGATTGAACACTTCAATTGTAAAAGCTAAATATCACAAGCATGTTCCAGATCTCCGAGGACCCATTGACAACACCATAGGAGATCCGTTACTAATACAAAAAATACAGCTGTATGTAATATACTGTTACCTTCTAAAAATGCAGTCATACTTGCCAGTTGTAAATATAATTATGCTTATCTAGCTTCCCCTTAAATGCATCTATACTATTTTCTTCAACTACTCCCTGTGGTAGTTAGTTCCACATTCTCACCACTCTCTGGAATGCTGTGAAAGTGTTACCCCACCTAATGAAGTCTTAGCCCCTCTTGAGAGAGCAGTTTTCTTATTATTGCCAGACTTAGTCAGTACCAGCCAGGTGTCTTCAAGTTTCCTCTGCAACCAATGTACTGAGAAACCTGATTAGAGTGATAAAGTCTGTCTTTCTTGAAGTAAGAAATAATGAGGATGATTCTTTCTCCATAAGATGTTGCTAGCAGCATTTGTTGCTCCCTTGCCCTCTCTGGGTTTAAGCACAAGTATGAGATTTTTAAAACCCTTCATAATTGTAAAAACTATCAAATCTTCTCTTGGCCTTCTTTGTTCCAGTGGAAATAGTCCCAGTATCACAAGTCTCTCTTCATAACTATAGTTTCCCACCCCTGGCATCATGCTGGTGAATCTATATTATATCATCTCTATGGCTTCAATATCATTTCTATGATAGAGTACCCCAAACTGCTAACTGTGTCTACCAATGTTTTATATAAATTCAACAATATTTCTTTACTTTTGTACTCTTATGTCCCTATTTATAAAAGCCAAATTTATCCTGTCCTTTTTTATGGCTTCATCTACCTGCATGTGTACTTTCTGCGAATAATATACTTTAACCATTAGGTTCTCTGTTTATACACATTCTTCAGGAAACTACGATGGTCTGAGGAGCGAGTTGGGTAGGATTGATTGGGGAATGGCACTCAAAGGGTTGACGGTGGATAGGCAACGGCAAACATTCAAAGACCGAATGGATGAGCTACAGAAATTGTTCATCCCAGTTTGGCATAAAAATAAAACAAAAAAGGTGACTCAACCGTGGCTAACAAGGGAAATTAGGGATAGCATAAGATCCAAGGAGACGACATATAAATTGGCCAGAAAAAGCAATAATCCTGAGGATTGGGAGCAGTTTAGGATTCAACAAAGGGATTAATTAAGAAAGGGAAAATAGAATATGAGAGTAAGCTTGCAGGGAACATAAAAACTGACTGTAAAAGCTTTTATAGATATGTGAAGAGAAAAAGATTGGCGAAGTCAAGCGTAGGTCCCTTACAGTCAGAATCAGGGGAATTTATAATGGGAAACAAAGAAATGGCAGATCAACTAAATTCATACTTTGGTTCTGTCTTCACAAAGGAGGACACAAATAACCTCCCAGAGATGCCAGGGAACATAGGGCCTGATGAAAGGGTGGAACTGAAAGAAATCAGTATTTGTAGGGAAATGGTGTTAGGAAAATTGATGGGACTAAAGGCCGATAAATCCCCAGGGCCTGATAATCTACATCCCTGGGTACTTAAGGAAGTGGCCCTAGAAATAGTAGATGCATTGCTGGTCATCTTCCAGAACTCGATAGACTCTGGAACAGTACCCATGGATTGGAGGGTAGCTAATGTTACCCCACTATTCAAAAAAGGTGGTCGAGAAAAAGCGGGGAATTATAGACCGGTAAGCCTGACATCGGTAGTGGGGAAAATGCTAGAATCTATTATAAAAGATGTAATAGCAGAGCACTTGGTAAGCAGTGACAGGATTGGACAAAGTCAACATGGATTTACAAAAGGTAAATCATGCTTGACTAATCTACTGGAATTTTTTGAGGATGTAACTGGTAAAATAGATAAGGGAGAACCAGTGGATGTGGTGTATTTGGACTTTCAGAAGGCTTTCGATAAGGTCCCACATAAGAGATTAGCGTGCAAAATTAAGGCACATGGGATTGGGGGCAAGGTATTGACTTGGATAGAGAACTGGTTGGCGGACAGAAAGCAAAGAGTTGGAATAAACGGGTCGTTTTCCGAGTGGCAGGCAGTGACTAGTGGGGTACCGCAAGGATCGGTCCTAGGACCCCAACTGTTCACAATATATATTAATGATCTGGACGAGGGAATTGGATGTAATATCTCCAAATTTGCAGACGACACAAAGCTGGGTGGGAGGGTAAGCTGTGAGGAGGATGTCGTGAAACTCCAGTACGATTTGGACAGATTGGGTGATTGGGTAGAAACATGGCAAATGCACTATAATGTGGATAAATGTGAGGTTATCCACTTTGGTGGCATAAACAGGAAAGCAGATTATTATTTGAATGGCAATAGATTGGGAGAAGGGGAAGTGCAAAGAGACCTGGGTGTCCTTGTGCACCAGTCGCTGAAGGTAAGCATGCAGGTGCAGCAGGCGGTTAAGAAGGCAAATGGTATGTTGACCTTCGTAGCAAGAGGGTTCGAGTACAAGAACAAGGATGTCTTGCTACAGTTGTACAGGGCCTTGGTGAGACCGCACCTTGAGTATTGTGTGCAGTTTTGGTCGCCTTGCCTGAGGAAGGACGTTCTTGCCATGGAAGGAGTGCAGCGAAGATTCACCAGGCTGATACCTGGGATGGCAGGAATGACGTATGAGGAGAGATTGTGTCGATTGGGCTTATACTCACTGGAGTTTAGAAGATTGAGAGGGGACCTCATCGAAACTTATAAAATTCTGTCAGGCCTGGACAGACTAGATGCAGGAAGGATGTTTATGATGGCCGGGGAGTCCAGAACCAGGGGTCATAGTCTAAGGATAAGGGGTAAGCCATTTAGGACTGAAATGAGGAGGAATTTCTTCACCCAGAGAGTGATGAACCTGTGGAATTCTCTGCCATAGAGGGCGGTGGAGGCCAGTTCATTAAATATATTCAAAAAAGAGTTGGATATATTTCTTAAGGCTAAAGGGATCAAGGGATATGGGGAGAAGGCAGGGACAGGGTACTGAATTTGGATGATCAGCCATGATCTCATTGAATGGCGGAGCAGGCTCGAAGGGCCGAATGGCCTACTCCTGCTCCTATCTTCTATGTTTCCATTAAGTGTACACTCCTATTCCTTATTTTTTTCTCCCAAAATGTATTACCTCACTATAAAAACAACTTGTATCTCTACAGCACCTTTAACATAGATAAATGTCTCAAGGAGCTCCACAGAGGTGTAATCAGACATAAATAGACACTGTGACATCGAAGGAGATATTAGGAGGGATGACCAAAAGATTAGGCAAAAAGGTGGCTGGGGTTTAAGACAAGTCTTAAAGGAGGTGAGGAGGCAGAGAAGTTTAAGAAGGGAATTCCAGAGCATGGTGCTTATATGATTGAAGGCCACCAATGGTAGGGGGAAGGGAAGGAGGATGCACAAGAGGTCAGTGTGTTTTGGGAAGGGAAGGGGTGGGGGAGACTAGTAAGGCTGGAAGTGCATGGCCATAAAATTATTTAAACACAAGGATGAGAATTTTCAATTTGTGGCATTGGGGAACTGTAGGTTAGCAAGGACAGGAGTAATGAGTGAGCAGGACTTGGATATGGGTAGCAGAGTTTTTATATGAGCTGAAGTTTTTGAAGGGTGGAGGATGGTAGGTCAGCCAGGAGAGTATTGGAATAGTTAAGTCTGTAGGTAACAAAGGTATGGATGAGACTTTCAGCCACAGATGAGCTGAGGCAGTGGTGGAGGCGGGCAATGTTATGAAGGTTGAAGTAGGCAGGCCTTGTGATGGAGAGGATATTGGGTCAGAAACTCAGCTCAGGATCAAATAGGACACTAAGATTGTGAACAGTTTCGTTCAGCCTGAGATATTCAAACAGGGGGATTGAATCAGTGGTAAGGTTACATAGTTTTGTGGCAGGGGCCAAAGATGACTGATTCAGTTTTCCAAATGTTTAACTGCAGGAAATTATGCCTCATCCACAACTGGATATCTAGCAAGCAATCTGAAAACGCAGAGGCGGTGGAGGGGTCAAGAGAGGTATTGGAGAGGTAGAGCTGGGTGTTGTCAGCATACATATGGAACCTGACCCCATGCCTCTGGATGATGTCCTCAGGGGTAGCTGTAGATGAGGATGAGGAGGGGACTCTGTAAGTAACAGCACAGGGGGTGGAAAGATAAGCCAATGCTGGAGTTGCACTGCCTGCTTTCAGATTGGTAAGAGTGGAACCAAGTGAGGGTAATCTTAAATGGCCTAATTTTAAGATTATGCCCCTTTGTTCTGGATCCCCCACCAGAGGAAATAGTTCCTCTGCATCTACCGTATCAAAAACCTTTATAATTTTAAAGACCTCGATTGGCTCACTCCTCAAACTTCTAAACTCAAAGGAATACAAACCATGTTTATGCAACCTGTCCTCATAATTTAACCCTTTAAGCCCTGGTATCATTCTGGTGAAGCTGCACTGCCCCCCCTTCAAGGCCAATATATCTTTCCTGAGGTGCAGTAAACAGCATAATGTTCAGGTGCAACAACACCAAAGAAATTCGGGGCCTTTATCATTTTGCTGTTAGGTTAAAGGAAGCATATCTGGACCAATGTTATATCAATGTGTAATCCTAAACTTAAAGTAGGAATAAAGAAACTGATATTTAACTCTTTGACAATTATTTTCTTCTTCTATTTCACTACAATACCTCTCCTGTGTAATTTGTTACAGTGGTGACTTGACTTCAAGATAAAAATTGTCAACTCTATTGTTGATTGATTTGTGCATCAGTGAAGCTGAGATGGCTTGAAACTTTGATTTTTATACTTAAAAAGTAGGAATATAGGGTGTGAGGTCAGCATTTTCCTTGGGCTCCAATTGTTTATGCTGATTTCCACTAGTTTACGCTGATTTTTATGTTATGGTTAATGGAACTGGCAGAAAATTTATGTGTAAATTGACATTGGCAAAGTGGGCGTAACTTCCCGATCACACTCCCACAGAACATTCCACCCCAGCATGTTTAAGAACATTCAATCATGAAAGCTTTACAGTTTTTAATGAAGCCATAAAAATGCATTGAAAGAAACAGAGAATAGAGTGCAGCTCTCAGTGAAAATACATTTTTAAAAATTGCTTAAGAAAGCACAATAAAACACCAGAAAAATTTGTTTGTTACTGTGCCTAAAATTGTGGGAGTAATTTTACACCCATTTTGAACCAGTGTAATTTCAGGAAATTTGTGTGTTCAACCCTTTAGCCAATCGATAGATTTTTGTTCACTAAGAGAATCAAGGGAAAGTGGAGTTGATGTAGAAGTTCAGCCATGATCTTATTGAATGGTGGAGCAGGCTCGAGGGGCTGCAAGGCCTACTCCTGCTCAATGTTTCCCTCTAACTTTTTTTTGTGTGCGCGATCCCTTTAACTGGCTGCGCGGTCCACTCAAATTTTCACGCATGGGCGGCTTCTCCCATGTAAAAGCCGGTGAGCGGCCTGTGTGGGACCTCCAGACCGCTGCGTGGTCGCATGGCCGCGTGGCTGCGCAGCTTAACTGGAACATTGATCCTGCTCCTATTTTTTATGTTTTTATGACTGTTTTCCTTGGAACAGAGAAGGTTAAGAGGTAACCTAATAGAGGTTTTCAAGATGATGAGAGGTTTGGATAGAGTAGATAGAGAAAAACTATTCCCTCTGGCGAATGGGTCAATAACCAAGGGTTATAGATTCAAAATCATTCAAAAGATCTAGAGGGGAGATAAGGAGAAATCTTTTCACTCAGAGATTCGGCAGGATCTGGAACGCTTTACATGAAAAGGTGGTGGAAGCTAATTCCACAAATAATTTTAAAAGGGAGTTGGATAGTTAATTAAGGATGAGGAACTTACAGGGTTATGGGCAATGTTTCCTACACTACAACAGTGACTACACTTCAAAAGTACTTCATTGGCTGTAAAGTGCTTTGGGACGTCGGTCGGTCTGCATACATACATAATAGGATCTAACTTGTGATCCACAAATATTGGGCCGGAATTTGTGGTCAAAGGCGTACCTCCGGAGTGCGCCTCCGACCCGATTTTTAAAAATCTGCACCTACCTGCTGACTCCCGGGCTTCGGCGACTTCGGGTCCTGGGTCTGCAGGCGTACACCCGCGTAAAGGCCCAGGGATGCAGGTGGTTTGGAATCATCGCTGGGATCACGTGGGCAGGTCCTCCTATCGGAATGGAGGATTTCTCCTGCTTATGGGGATTCCATTTATGGAAGGGAATCTCCATAAGCAAATCCCCAAATAATTATAATTTATATAATTGGAATAAAAATAAATGTTCCCATTTTCAAATTTAATTAAAGTATTTACAATAAAAATTTAATTTTTTGCAAAATAATTTTAAACATTTTAATCCGGGCAAAAATTTACATACGCTAATTTTAAATGTTTGTATTATTTTTTATTTATTTTTTATTTAACATTTATATTAACCCTTACGCTGGTGAAAGCAGCTTTTACCAGGCATAAGGGATTTGTGGGTATTTGCTGGGCAGTAGCCCAACTCTGCACCAGCGAAAGTGATTTTTGGGTCGGTGCAGTAGTTCTGTCAAGGCGAACCATGATAGATCGCAAGTTCTGGGTTTTCGCGCATGTGCAGCGCATGTGGAAACCCAGAACTTGCAGGGCCTTTTACAAGGCTTATGATGGCGGACGCTGTGCGTGTGCCATCGTGGGGAACAGAAAATCTGGGACAATGATTCATCTTGTCTGTTTAGCTCTTTAAAGATAATCAATTAAGATCATTTTGAATAATACTTTCAGGATTATTTTAGCAAATATAAATACATTTTGTTACAAGAAAAATAGTCACATATAAATGTTTTAAATGGATGAAGTGTATGAAGAACATATATGAATCAGTAATTCACAAGCATGGCTTCCTACTATGCTGTTGTTAATATGTCATCCAGGTGTTACAGCTCTTGCTCACTGGTCAGACAACTGCCAAAACATATCTTCACCATTGTGATAGCCTATATAAAGTCATATAACAATTTTCTCAATTTGTGCTTGGTTCTGATGTATAGTTTTCTGTTTTTGTTTCAGATTTCCAGCATCTGCACTATTTTGCTTTACATTCATATTGTTTAATTCACTGCCACTTCTCTTCCAAGGATGCCTACCCTGAAGAAGTTATGCTCCTATCTTCAATGTGATTTTCATTTGTCTCTTTTACCTGTTCACCTTCATTGCTATCTCCTTCCCTTCTTCTGTTTAATCATGTTTTTGCTAAGTCCTGCTTTCACAGTCACATCCCATTTCCCAGCACCTGGCTCCAGCTTCAACTCGTTCCACATGGATTCTAGCTTAAATTTCATCCTTCCTCTTTCTGATGCACCCATTATCACCATGATATTGAACGTGCATGAAACACAAAAAGTTAGTATGCAGGTGCAGCAGGTGATCAAGAAGGCCAATGGAATCTTGGCTTTTATTGCAAGGGGGATGAGTATAAAAACAGGGAAGTCTTGCTGCAGTTATACAGGGTATTGGTGAGGCCACACCTGGAATACTGCGTGCAGTTTTGGTTTCCATATTTAAGAAAAGATATACTTGCTCTCGAGGCGGTTCAGAGAAGGTTCACTCGGTTGATTCCAGAGATGAGGGGGTTGACGTATGAGGAAAGGTTGAGTAGGTTGGGACTCTACTCATTGGAGTTCAGAAGAATGAGAGGCGATCTTATCGAAACATATAAGATTGTGAGGGGGCTTGATCGGGTGGATGCGGTGAGGATGTTTCCACTGATGGGTGAGACTAGAACTAGGGGGCATAATCTTAGAATAAGGGGCTGCTCTTTCAAAACTGAGATGAGGAGAAACTTCTTCACTCAGAGGGTAGTAAATCTATGGAATTTGCTACCCCAGAGAGCTGTGGAAGCTGCAACATTAAATAAATTTAAAATGGAGATAGACATTTTCCTAGCAGATAAGGGAATTAGGGGTTACGGGGAGAGGGCAGGGAAGTGGATGTGAGTCTAGATTCAGATCAGCCATGATCCTATTGAATGGCGGAGCAGGCCCGAGGGGCCGTATGGCCTACTCCTGCTCCTATTTCTTATGTTCTTATGTTCCTCGAACCACTGCTCCTCATATGCCACCTTATACATGCTCTCGATCTTTCTCTTCAACAGTATCAATTCACTTTATTTCAGAGCTGTACTGTTTCTCAGTTTGATTTAATTCTTTGTCTCATCCAGCACTTTAACAAAGAATATTTTTTTTCCTTTCAGCTAGCAAGGACCACAAGCTTCAACAACTGTTGGGAAGTCATTTTGGACCAAAAAAGGATCGATCCGAGTATTTTTTTAAATGGTGAAAAGCTAGGAATAGTGGAGGTCCAAAGAGATTTAGGGGTGCATGTACACAGATCACTAAAATGTAGTGGTCAGCAATGTTCCCCCTAATCTTTTTTGGGTGTGCGGCACCTTTAAGGAGCTGCACGGCCCATTCGAGTTTCGCACATGCGCGAAGTTTAACGCTGGAAAAGCCGGTACCCGGCTGTGCGGGACTGGCAGAGAGCTGTGCGGGCACGCAGCCTCGCAGCTTAGAGGAAACGTTGGTAGTCAGGTACACAAAATAATGACTGTTAGCCTTTATATCTAGAAAGCTAGAATATAAAGAGGAGAAAGTTTTGCTACAGCTATACAAAGCCCTGGTTAGACCACATCTGGAGTACTGTGTACAGTTCTGGGCACCACACCTTAGAAAGGATATATTGGCCTTGGAAGGAGTGCAGCACAGATTCACCAGAATGTTACCAGGGCTCCAAGGGTTAAATTATGAGAGATTACACAAACTAGGCTTGTATTCCCTGGAATATAGAAGGTTAAGAGTGATTTGATTGAGGTTTCTGGGATTTTGAACAGAATTGGTAGGGTAGATAGAGACAAACATTTTCCACTGGTGGGGGAATCTAGGACAAGGGGACATAACCTTTAAATCAGAGCCAGACTATTCAGGGGAGAAGTTAGGAAACACTTCTTCACGCACAGGGTGGTAGAAGTGTGGAACTCTCTCCCACAAAAAGCAGTAGATGTTAGCTCAATTAATAATTTAAAATCTGAGATCGATAGATTTTTTGCTAGCCAAGGGTAATGAGAGATACGGAGTAAAGGTGGGTAAATGGAGTTAGAATATAGATCAGCCATGATCTCATTTAATGGCTTGAAGGGCTGAATGGCATACTCCTGTTCCTATGTACTAACATGTTTTTCATAAAAGCCATAGGGGGGATGAATTTTCACTGGAGTTCTCGTTCATCTGCCATAACTTCGCTGGCAGAGCTGTGAAAACTCCAGAAAAATTGTCCAGCTTTTGAGAGTCCATCAAAGAAAAAAATAGAAAAAAATACACTGCTATGGGGTTTGAAGAAAAACATAGCTGGCAGAGAAAAGAAAAATATTATACTCTGGTAAGTTGAAATGAATTTTTCTGACCAGCCTTTTTTCTTGCCCTTTGAGGTTCACCATTTGTACAACACACTCAGACCACAATGGAAAAAGTAGACAAGGAGGCTGGAGTTTTCTACTCACAAGCCTGGGATTTTGCCCCAATTCATTTGAAGAGAAAGTTTAAATTGTGGGCTGGTGAATGCACAATAAGAAAAACCTGGCAACGGATTTTAAGTTTTATGTAGAGCCATGGATGTGAAAGATGATACCACAGAACATGACCTGCTACTTCATTGTGCTGGTGAACAAATGTACAGTATTTTCAGTACCTTGCCAGATATAGGGGATAAGAACAGTGGTCAAGCAAAAGTAGCACTTCCAAATTATTTTCCTTAAGAAAAAGCTCGACTTCAAAATCTATAAATTCAAACAACCATGACAACAAACTGAGGAAAGCACATGCAAGTTTATACAAATTGGCAGACCAGAAGAGTCCAAAATGGTATATCAGTCCTTGACATCCTAGTGGAAGTAGGAACGCTAGTTGAAAACAGTTGCAGTATAAAAAGAAAATCTTTGCATCCACTGTTATGTTCAGCCAGGCATGTTCAAACAGGATTAGCAGCTCATGATTTGATTGCCAGATTGGCTCAGAATTCAACTTTCCTAGTTCTTGGCTTGTACATTGTCTATGTTAGCTGGCATTCAGCTCTGCGGTATAGCATGTGGTGTAGCATAAGGGTCTGGTCTCAATAAATTGGTAATTTGAGTCAATTAAACTTAAATTTGCATAGGTGGGCAATTCAAATTTCATTGGGACAAAACCTTAAAGTTCCGGAGCAAAATATTTTGTTCTTATATCTTTAAGCCTGCCTTTGCTTTTGGCTCAGTCACACAACATATAAATAAACACATACATAAGAACATAAGGAATAGGAGCAGGAATAGGCCATGTGGCCCCTCGAGCCTGCTCCATCATTTGCTAAGATCATGGCTGATCTGGTCTTTGCCTCAACTCCACTTTATTGCCCGCGCCCCATAACCCTTGACTCCCTTATCGTTCAAAAATCTGTCTATCTCCACCTTAAATATATTCAATGACTCCGCCTCCACAGCTCTCTGGGGTAGAGAATTCCAAAGATTCACGACCCTCCGAGAGAAGAAATTCCTCCTCATCTCCGTTTTAAATAGGCGACCCCTTATTCTGAAACTATGCCCCCTAGTTCTAGATTCCCCCACGAGGGGAAACATCCTCTCTGCATCTACCTTGTCGAGCCCCCTCAGTATCTTATACATTTCAATAAGCTCACCACTCATTCTTCTAAACTCCAATGAGTATAGGCTCAACCCTTCTTCATAAGACAACCCTTTCATCTCAGGAATTAACCTCGTGAACCTTCTCTGAACTGCATCCAATGCAAGTATATCCCTCCTTAAATAAGGAGACCAAAACTGCACGCAGTACTCTAGGTGTGGTCTCACCAACACCCTGTACAGTTGTAGCAAGACTTCCCTACTTTTATACTCCATCCCCCTTGCAATAAAGGCCAACATTCCATTTACCTTCCTAATTACTTGCTGTACCTGCATGCTAACTTTGTGTGTTTCATGTACAAGGACCCCCCAGATCCCTCTGTACCACAGCATTTTGTAGTCTCCCCCCATTTAAATAATAATTTGCTTTTTTATTTTTCCTACCAAAGTGGATAACCTCACATTTTCCCACATTCCCATCTGCCAAGTTTTTGCCCACTCACTTTCTATATCCCTTTGCAGATTATTTGGCTGCGATTTTGCCAGCGCTCAGAGGGCAGGTTTGGAGGCGGGTCAGAGGTTAAAGTCATTTTGATTGACGGCGGGTTCCAAACCCACCATCATCCCGCCTCCACACAACCTTCCCAAGTGTCGGGTCTCCGATTTGCGAATGGAAAACGGATTAAAGGCAATTAACTGCCTATTAACAGGTATTTGTAAGCAGTTTTCAGTTTTTTTGATTTTCCAGCTTCTGGGTTGAGTTTTACGATGTTTGGACAACACACCAGGTAAGTGTGGCTTGTTGTGAATCTGGTCTGATGTTTGTGAAAAGATGACAGCTGCAGAAGTGGTGTCAAGGATGCCATGTTGCACATGGTGAGTTTCAGAGCAAAGAAAATGTTGGTTACTGCATTTTTAATACATATACAGATTTCTTTAGCTTACAAGTTTTTAAATCCAACTGTATGTCCAGTGCCACCTCATTGGGAGAAGCTCTCTCACCAGTGACCGATCGCTATTGTCATCTCACCTGCAGCTGCCATCTATTCCAGCAACATCGGAACCAATGAAACAATCAGACCTTGGTCCTCCGAATCCTTCCACAATCATCCCCAACACCAACATCACCAACCTTTGCCGCCATCACCTGATGCTGCACTGGACACAGGGCATCAGCCCCTGACAAAATTGCTGGCCGGGAAGCCAATGATTGCATCACCATGGCCAGACTTTCTTCACTTGATGCTGTAAACCCTGGCTGCCACATGATGCGCCAGGTTAACACCTTCCCACAGGAGCACAATGAAGCATCCCTTTAATGTCCAAGCCATTCCATGCACACACATCACTATAGTGGGGAGGGGGCGGAGTTATGACTGAACAATCACTGGAACTCAGCAAGACACTTCTCAATGTGCGCTCAGATCTGTCCAATAAGGGGCGCTTTTTGAAAAAGAGATTTCATTGTATGACAACCAGAAACTTCACATGGACATTGGCTAAACCTCTCAAGTGCCCATCCTTGTGTGTTGTTAGTTGGTATGCTTGCAGTAGAATGAGGGTGAGTGTGAGGGGTGGCTAGTGAGATGGGGAAGTGATTAAGTAGATAGAGAGGGTTGGGCGGAGGTGGAAGGTAAGTTGGTGTCCTGGGGAAGTCTCTTCCGCCCTTGGAAGGGAAGAGAACCTCCCTGCGTATTGTGACTCCATAAGCATATGGAGGGAGTCATTGGAGAGTCTGGATGCAAGAGTTCACCTTTGTGCAGTGATTGTTAGTGTTTTCAGCACCTCAATGCTGTCAAACCCTGAAAAATCACTGTCAAAATAAAATTGTGCATGGTCCCTTTAAGGAAACCGGCAGATGATGTGTCATCAACTGACATCATCAGATCCGCTTCCTGTTAATTGGCCGGTAAGCCCGCAGGGTGGGCTTAACAAGGCCAATCAACGTAAAATCACATCTGCAGAGCAGAGGCAGCTGGGGGCGGGACTGGAACCCAGAAACCAGCTGACCCGCCCCCATCCCGACACCGAAGAGAAAATTGTGGCCTTTGTGTCCTCTTCACAACTTGCTTTCCCACCTATCTTTGTATTGTCAGCAAATTTGGCTACATTACACTCGGTCCCTTCATCCAAGTCATTAATATAGATTGTAAACAGCTGAGGCCCCAGCACTGATCTCTGTGGCACCCTGAAAATGACCCATTTATCCCAACTCTCTCTTTCCTGTTAGTTAGCCAATCCACTATCCATGCTAATATATTACCCCAAAACCCATGAGCTGTAATCTTTTATGTTGCACCTTATCGAATGCCTTCTGAAAATCCAAATACACTACATCTACTGGTACCCCTTTATCCATCCTGCTCATTATATTCTTAAAGAACTCTAGCAAATTTGTCAAACATGATTTCCCTTTCATAAAACCATGTTGACTCTGCTTGACTGTATTATGATTTTCTAAATGTCCTGCTACTATTCCTTAATAATGGACTCCAGCATTTTCCCAATGACAGATGTCAGGCTAAATGGTCTATAGTTTCCTGCTTTCTGTATCCCCCCTTTCTTGAATACATTTGCAGTTTTCCAATTTGCTGGGACCTCTCCAGAATCCAGGGAATTTTGGTAGATTACAACCAATGCATCCACTATCTCTGCAGCCACCCCTTTTAAGACCCTAGGATGCAGGCCATCAGGTCCAGGGGACTTGTCCACCTTTAGTCCCATAAGTTTGCCTAGTACTTTTTCTCTAATGATGGTGATTGTTTTAAGTTCCCCCCTCCCTATAGCCCCTTGATTATCTATTATTACTGGGATGCTTTTAGTGTCTCCTATCGTGAAGACCGATACAAAATATTTGTTCAAAGTCTCTGCCATTTCCCTGCTTCCCATTATTAATTCCCCAGTCTCATCCTCTAAGGGACCAACATTTACTTTAGTTACTCTCTTCCTTTTTATATACCTGTAGAAGCTCTTACTGTCTGTTTTTATATTTCTTGCTAGTTTACTCTCATAATCTATCTTCTCTCTCTTTATTTTTTTAGTTGTCCTTTGCTGGTTTTTAAAATTTCCCAACCCTCTGGCCTACCACTAATCTTCGCACCATTATACGACAGTAAATATCGCCAAAAGAAATCTAATTCAGTATTTCTCAAAACAGTTTTGGGCTGAGCCACACAAAAACCTCTCAGAACTGAAATAGGTTGAGAGAGAAAAGTATCATGGCCTTATAGTTCATAATTCTCTAAAGCTTCATGCCTAATGCTGAGAAGCCATAGCTGAAAAAATAGGGTATTAGGCTGCAGTGTGTACCATCTACAAGATGCACTGCAGCAACTCGCCAAGGCTTCTTCGGCAGCACCTCCCAAACCCGCGACCTCTTCCATCTAGAAGGACAAGGGCAGCAGGCGCATGGGAACGCCACCACCCCCAAGTTCCCCTCCTGGTCACACACCATCCTGACTTGGAAATATATCGCCATTCCTTCATCGTCGCTGGGTCAAAATCCTGGAACTCCCTCCCTAACAACACTGTGGGAGAACCTTCACTACATGGACTGCAGCGGTTCAAGAAGGCAGCTTACCACCGCCTTCTCGAGGGCAATTGCCAGCGACGCTCACATCCCAGGAATGAATTTTTTAAAATTAATCGGTATAAAAGAAAGCACACCATTTTGTCCTTGTACAAGACCTTGATTAGACCACATTTGGAATATTGCATCTCGATTTGGTCCCCTCGCATGGTGGGTAATATCGAGGCTTTGGAAAAGATTCAGAGGAGGGCCAAAAAAATTATTCCCAGCTTAAACAATCTTAGTTACTCAGATAGGCTAAAAAAAAAGCTGGGTCTATTCACCTTAGAGATGTGTAGACTTTAGGGTGATTTGATAACAGTATATAAAATAGTTAAAGGGCTAGATTGTATTCCTTTTGATAGACTGCAGAAGACCAGAGGTAATGTGTATAAGTTACGCAAGGGTAGGACTGGGTTAGATATTAGGTGGTTCTTCTTTCTCAGAGGATAGTAGACCTATGGAACAAGTTGCCAGCCAGTGTGTTAAGTGCTGATTCACTGTGAACCTTCAAGAGAAAGCTGGATCAGTTCATGGCAGGGACGGCGATCACGGGGGTTATTTTGGTGAAAGCAGGTGCTAAATGGGTGCTGTGTTAATAAGACACGCCTGTTTGAAAGTCTGGTTTTAGCACGCAATTATGGGTCTAATTGCTGATTACCATATTTTGAACTTGCCTGGAGGAGCTAAAACAGACACCTGCAGGTTTAGCACTCAAATGCTGATTAGAAGCAATTTTTAGAAGCAATTTTCATGGAGAGTACACGTGGGCTCCTCGCACCCACTTCCATTGAAGGTGTGGAGTGCGCTGGATGGCCCAGGGACTGAGGGAGAGGGTGCACAGGTTCTCAGACGCGGCTCTGGAGGTCGTGGTAGAGGAGGTCCAGAGGAGGAGTGATGTCCTGTACCCAGAGGGGGGATGGAGTTTACCTTGCCCTCCTGACCCTTCTGTCCCTCTTTCCTGCAGCAGCTGGTACTGCTCTGCTTGGCCTCATGTCCTCCTCCTATTCCTCCTGCAGACCAAGGGGATCCCTAGCAAGATGCCAAGTGCTCCCTTTCTCCTGGTGACTCCTATAAGGTGCAGTAGCTCAGCACTTAGGTGAAGTTCTCCAGATAATTTCCAGAATAAATGTTGATAGAGTGTTGGTGAAGTCTTCACAAACTGTCCCAGAAAGTCTCCTGATGTGTTTCAAAAGTATTTTTTAAAGCTCCAGCAGCAAGTGAACAGTAAAAGGTGATATACCTTTAAGTAGCGCTGAAAATCCTCAGCAACGACTTGTTTACTCCCAACCAGCTGGTCGCTGTTAGGAGAGGGTGTTAGGTCAAGCACTATCCATCAAAATGCCATGTAGTCTTGTTAATGAGCGCTAACAGGAAATTTAAGTGGCAATCAGCCCCTTAATGATCCTTTGGGCGGCCGTTCCTAGCGTGTGCTTCAACTTCTTTACCTCAGAGGCTCTTTAGTGCATAAAGGTGCCGTCGCAAATCGCCCCCTACGTCTTATAAAAGTAGGTGAATTACCAGGTAATTATAAACATGGTCAACGTGGTTTCCTGGAATAGTTTTGATCATCTAAGAGGAACTTTCTAGATTTTCTAGGGCAGAATTGGGGGTGAAATTTGTCTTGTGTTGTAGTGCAAATTGGGTGGAGTGTAAAATGGGCTGCTGATTTGTTATTGCTCGTTTTACGTGATTGCCCAAGACATATTTCACCTCCTATGTGTTTATCTGCCTGTCTGTCTCCTCCATTTCTGTCCCTGTTTCCTTCACTTTAATGTGTGTCTCTACTCCTTCAGTTCTGTGTGTGTCTTTTTGTCCTCTTTTTCTGTCTCTTTGCTATGCTTTCTCTCTCTCTGCCCTTCTAGGTGTGCAGGTATTAGGGCCTTTGCATATGCAAATTGGGGTCCTTTTGAAATTGGTCGGCACATGGATGGAGTTTGCGCTGTGCAAGCTCTGTCCAGTTGTTCTGAGTCTGGAGTGGTCTAACCAACGACCCTTAAAAGAATTGCTGGAGGCTGCTCAAAAAAGATAAGAAAACTTAATCATTTATTTCTGTGGAGCCAGGAGGAGTAGGAGTAGAAGAATCACTATTAATTATTGCTGAATTAGATAATACTGTTAATTAACGAGATCTACAAGGACTCACTGGTGCAGTGCCAGATATTATTTGGCTAAATGTCTCCGTAACCAAGGCTACATGACCCATAATACACATGTACTTCAATATCAATTGGTGAATTGATAGAGGAAACAAAGAAAGCAATTAAGTTTGAATTTCAGAGTGTTCTGACAGGGAAATAATAATAAAAAAATCATCTTACTCCGGAGACTGGGGAGCATAGTGGGTTCTCATATTGCACATTTACCTCTGAGTTTCAAAATCAGGCCACTTTTATGGGGCTGTAATCTAATTCTGCAGGCTAGCAAGTTCTGATGTGAATTGAATTTGGACAATCTCAGTTTCTAGCGGGCACAGAAACTGACACAAAATTAAGCAATTTTATTGATCACTCAAAAACTATAGTATGCCAAGAACCTTATGTTGGGCAATTTTTATTGGGTTACTTAGATTTGTTGCAGCATAAATTTAGGTTTGTCCCTATGATATGGCAATAAAATTGAAGTGATTAGAGTGAACATGATCTCTGTTAATTTTGTATTTAAACTGATACTGGGGGCAAAAGGAATTATCGTTGGCAATATTGGAGTATATAATTTAATTTTGGCATAATAAATAATTTTAGTACAGGGTGATTATTGCAAAATACTTCTTGTCCCAAATTGTGAATAAATGATCACATTTCAAAAAGGCCATTTAAAACAGGTTTCTGTAACCTGAGATTGAAAGAAAATAGACTTTACTTTAAAGTGATGAATCAATAGAATATTTGCTAATAAAACTATCAAAATCATGGCTTCCACTAAAGCTGTCTAATATTACTTTTCAAAGAGATCTACGTTTTAATCTAGTTATTGTTTACCATATAAATGTTGCTAACTAACATTTGGGCCTTTATAGCCATTATGGCCTCACTCCAGGAAAAACATAAATGAGAACTGATTGTTATGCACCAGTTCCTCCGTTAGCTTTAATAGCGACATTTAGCATTAACATTGGGAGCTGCCTACCAATCCTAGGAACTATATGGATATTGTAATTGCAGGATATAAATATCCATTCTTTAATGATGGGATAAGAAAAAGAAAGTCCTTGCATTTATATAGCGCATTTCAGGACAACTTGACGTCACAAAGCATTTCACAGCAAATTAAATACATTTGAAGTGTAGTCACTGTTGTGATGTAGGAAACATAGAAGCCAATTAGCGCACAGCAAGGTCCCGCAAACAGTAATGAGATAAAAGACCAGATCATCTGTTTTAGCGATGTTGATTGAGGAATAAATATTGGAAGTATATTGCCGATCTTTCATCGTCGCTGGGTCAAAATCCTGGAACTCCCTCCCTAACAGCGCTGTGGAAGTACCTTCACCACATGGACTGCAGCGGTTCAAGGCGGCGGCTCACCGCCACCTTCTCAAGGGCAATTAGAATCATAGAATCATAGAAAGTTACAGCATGGAAGGAGGCCATTTCGCCCATCGTGTCCGCGCCGGCCAACAAAGAGCTATTCAGCCTAATCCCACTTCCCAGCTCTTGGTTCGTAGCCTTGCAGGTTAGAGCATCCCAAGTGCACATCCAAGTACTTTTTAAATGTGGTTAGGGTTCCTGCCTCAACCACCCTTTCAGGCATTGAGTTCCAGACCCCCACAACCTTCTGGGTGAAGAAATTTCCCCTCAAATCCCCTCTAAACCTTCCCCCAATTACTTTCAATCTGTGCCCCCTAGTTTTTGACCCCTCTGCTAAGGGAAGTAGGTCCTTTCTATCCACTTTATCTATGCCCCTCATAATTTTATACACCTCAATAAGGTCTCCCCTCAGCCTCCTCTAATCAAGGAAAACAGACCCAGCCTAACTAGTCTTTCCTCATAGCTAAGATTCTCTACTCCCGGCAACATCCTTGTAAATCTCCTCTGTACCCTCTCTAGTGCAATCACATCTTTCCTGTAATGTGGTGACCAAAACTGCAAGCAGTACTCTAGCTGAGGCCTAACTAGTGTTTTATACAGCTGAAGAATAACCCCCCTGCTCTTGTATTCTATGCCACGGCTAATACAGGCAAGCATTACGTATGCCTTCTTAATCACCTTATCTACCTGGCCTGCTACCTTCAGGGATCTGCGGACATGCACTCCAAGATCCCTTTGTTCCTCTACACTATTCAGTGTCCTACCATTTAATGTGTATTCCCTTTCCTTGTTAGCCCTCCCCAAATGCATTACCTCACACTTCTCCTGATTGAATTCCATTTGCCACTGTTCTGCCCACCTGACCAATTTATTGATACCTTCCTGCAGTCTACAGCTTCCTTCTTCAGTATCAACCACACAGCCGATTTTAGTATCATCTGCAAACTTCTTAATCACACCCCCTTTATTCAAGTCTAGATCATTGATATATACCACAAAAAGCAAGGGACCTAGCATTGAGCCCTGCAGAACCCCACTGGAAACAGCCTCCAAGTCACAAAAGCACCCATCAACCATTACCCTCTGCTTCCTGCCTCCGAGCCAGTTTTGAATCCAACTTGAAACTTTGCCCTGGATCCCATGGGCTTTTAACTTCGTGACCAGTCTGCCATGTGGAACCTTATCAAAAGCCTTATTAAAGTCCATATACACTACATCAAACGCACTACCCTCCTTGTTACCTCCTCAAAAAATTCAATCAAGTTTGTCAGACACGACCTTCCTTTAACAAATCTGTGCTGACTATCCTTCATTAATCCATGTCTTTCTAAATGAAGATTTATCCTGTCCTTCAGAATTCTTTCCAATAATTTTCCCACCACCGAGATTAGGCTGACTGGCCTGTAATTACTCGGTCTATCCTTCTCTCCCTTTTTAAACAAGGGTACCACATTAGCAGTCCTCCAGTCCTCCGGCACCACACCTGAAGCCAGAGAGGATTGAAAAATGATGGTCAGGGCCTCTGCTATTTCCTCTTTTGCTTCGCTTAACAGCCTGGGATACATTTCATCTGGGTCTGGGGATTTATCCACTTTTAAAGCTGCTAAACCCCTTAATACTTCCTCTCTCACTATATTTATTTCATCTAATATTTCACAGTCCTCCTCCCTGATAGCAATGTCTATTAATTAATTAAGAGGGGGAAAATAGAGTATGAGAGTAAGCTTGCAAGGAACATAAAAACTGACTGTAAAAGCTTCTATAGATATGTGAAGAGAAAAAGATTGGTGAAGTCAAGCATAGGTCCCTTGCAGTCAGAATCAGGGGAATTTATAATGGGGAACAAAGAAATGTCAGACCAATTAAATACATACTTTGGTTCTGTCTTCACAAAGGAGGACACAAATAAACTCCCAGAGATGTCGGGGAACATAGGGTCTGATGAGAGGGAGGAACTAAATGAAATCAGTATTTGTAGAGAAATGGCATTAGGGAAATTGATGGGATTGAAGGCCGATAAATCCCCAGGGCCTGATAATCTATATCCTAGGGTACTTAAGGAAGTGGCCCTCGAAATAGTAAATGTATTGCTGGTCATCGTCCAAAATTCGATAGATTCTGGAACAGTTCCCATTGGATTGGAGGGTAGCTAATGTTACCCCACTATTCAAAAAAGGTGGTAGAGAGAAAATGGGGAATTATAGACCGGTAAGCCTGACATCGGTAGTGGGGAAAATGCTAGAGTCAATTATAAAAGATCTAATAGCAGAGCACTTGGAAAACAGTGACAGGATTGGACAAAGTCAACATGGATTTACAAAAGGTAAATCGTGCTTGACTAATCTACTGGAATTTTTTGAGGATGTAACTGGTAGAATAGATAAGGGAGAACCAGTGGATGTGGTGTATTTGGACTTTCAGAAGGCTTTCGATAAGGTCCCGCATAAGAGATTAGCATGTAAAGTTAAAGCACATGGGATTGGGGGCAAGGTACTGACTTGGATAGAGAACTGGTTGGCAGACAGGAAGCAAAGAGTTGGAATAAACGGGTCTTTTTCTGAGTGGCAGGCAGTGACTAGTGGGGTACCGCAGGGATCGGTCCTAGGACCCCAGCTATTCACAATATATATTAATGATTTAGACAAGGGAACTAGATGTAATGTCTCCAAGTTTGCAGATGACACAAAGTTGGGTGGGCATGTGTGCTGTGAGGAGGATGCCGAGAAACTCCAGTATGATTTGGACAGGTTGGGTGATTGGGCAGATGCAGTATAATGTGGATAAATGCGAGGTTATCCACTTTGGTGGCAAAAACAGGAAGGCAGATTATTATCTGAACGGCAATAGATTGGGAGAAAGGGAAGTGCAACGAGACCTGGGTGTCCTTGTGCACCAGTCACTGAAGGTAAGCATGCAGGTGCAGCAGGCAGTTAAGAAGGCAAATGGTATGTTGGCCTTCGCAGCGAGAGGGTTTGAGTACAGGAACAAGGATGTCTTGCTGCAGTTGTACAGGGCCTTGGTGAGACAGTTTTGTGCAACTTGTGTGCAGTTTTGGTCACCTTATCTGAGGAAGGATGTTCTTGCCATGGAGGGAGTGCAGCGAAGATTCACCAGACTGATACCTGGGATGGCAGGAATGACGTATAAGGAGAGATTGGGTCGATTGGGCTTATACTCGCTGGAGTTTAGAAGAATGAGAGGGGTTCTCATTGAAACTTATAAAATTCTAACAGGGCTAGACAGACTAGATGCAGGAAGGATGTTCCTGATGGCGGGGGAGTCGAGAACCAGCGGTCACAGTCTAAGGATAAGGGGTAAGCCATTTAGGACAGAGATGAGGAGGAATTTTTTCACCCAGAGAGTCGTGAACTTGTGGAATTCTCTACCACACAAGACAGTTGAGGCCAATTCATTAAATATATTCAAGAAGGAGTTAGATATATTTCTTAAGGCTAAAGGGATCAAGGGATATGGGGAGAAGGCAGGGACAGGGTACTGAGTTTGGATGATTAGCCATGATCTCATTTGAGTGGCAGAGCAGGCTCGAGGGGCCGAATGGCCGACTCCTGCTCCTATCTTCTGTGTTTCTATGTCTGCTTCGCCCCTCTCCTTTGTGAAAACAGCGCAAAGTATTCATTAAGAACCCTACCGACATCTATCGCCTCCACACACAGATTACCCTCATGATCTCTAATAGGCCCTACCCTTTCTTTTGTTATCCTCTTACTCTTAATATATTTATAAAACATCTTTGGGTTTTCCTTGGTTTTACTTGCCAGGAATTTTTCATGCTCTCTCTTAGCTTTCCTAATGACTTTTTTAATTGCACCCCTGCACTTTCTGTACTCCTCTAAAGATTCTGGAGTATTTAGCCCTATGTATCTGTCATACGCCTCCCTTTTTTTCTTTATCCTACCCTGTATGTCTCTAGACATCCAGGGGGCTCTAAATTTGTTAGTCCCACCTTTTTTCTTTAAGGGCACATATTTGGTCTGAACCCTCCGGACCTCCTCCTTGAATGCCTCCCACTGCTCTGACATTGATATACCTTCAAGTAGCAGTTTCCATTCCACTATGGCTAAATCCCCTCTGAGCTTCGCAAAATTTGCTTTTCCCCAACTTAGAATTTTTATTCCTGGTCCATCCTTGTCCTTTTCCATAACTACCTTAAATCTAACAAAATTATGGTCACTAGCACCAAAATGTTCCCCTACTGATATGCCTTCTACTGGCCCAGCTTCATTCCCTAAAACTAAGTCCAGAATTGCCCCCTCCCTTGTTGGGCTTACTACATACTGGCTAAAAAAGTTCTCCTGGATGCATTTTTAGGAATTCTGCACCCTTTATCCCCTTCACACTAATTTTATCCCAGTTAATATTGGGGTAGTTGAAATCCCCTACTATTACTGCCCTATAGTTTTTGCACTTCTCAGAAATTTGTCTACATATTTGTTCTTCTATCTCCCTCTCACTATTTGGGGGTCTGTAGTACACTCCCAGCAGTGTGATCGCCCCTTTTTTGTTTTTCAATTCAACCCATATGGCCTCGTTTGATGATCCCTCCAACATATCATCCCTTCTCTCAGATGTAATAGTTTCTTTAATCAATACCGTGACCCCCCTCCCTTTTTACCTCCCTCTCTATCCGGTCTGAAAATCCTGTAACCAGGAATGTTGAGCTGCCATACCTGCCCCTCTTTCAGCCACATCTCTGTAATAGCTATTATATCTTAGTCCCGAGTATCTACCTGTATCCTCAGCTCATCTGCCTTGTTCGCTATACTTCTTGCATTGAAGTATATACCATTTAGTACAGGCAAACCTCCTTGTTGACTACTATCTAGCCCTTGATTCCTCTGTCCTTCCAATTTACTTTCTATGTTTTTGTTTTCCAATTCCAGTTTTTCTTCCCTCCCTATTAACTCTATACTTAGGTTCCCATCCCCCTGTCAAGCTAGTTTAAACACTCCCCAACAGCACTAGCAAACCCTCCCATGAGGATATTGGTCCCGTTCCCGTTGAGGTGCAACCTGTCTGGCTTGTAGAGGTCCCACCTCCCCCAGAAACGGTTCCAATTCCTCAGGAATCTAAAGCCCTCCCTCTTACATCATCTTCCAGCCATGCATTCATCTGCTCTATCTTCCTATTTCACTAGCACGTGGCACTGGTAGTAATTCGGAGATTACTACCTTTTGAGGTCCTGCTTTTTAACCTCTTTCCTAGCTCCCTAAACTCTGCCTGCAGGACCTCATCCCTCTTCCTACCTATGCCGTAATTAGGGATGGGCAATAAAAGCTGGCCTTGCCAGCGACGCCTACATCTCATAAACAATTTTTTTTTTTAATTCCTAATTTTTACCTGCTCCTTTGAGTGCTGGTAGGACTCAAAGAAGGAGTTGAGTTGGTCAGTAATGGATTCTGAGCTGACAGTAGAAGCAGTCTATAGCTCAGTCATCATTGGCTACAAATCTCAGTAGAGAAAAGATCAGATAGAAAATAATTGTTTCTCTGTTCTGATTCCAAAATAATTTCCCCTTTAACAGATTTGGAGCCATATTGAAATAGAAGATCATTTTTAATTAGGCTGAATGTAGTTTTTCAGGCCACTATTCCAACAAAAAAATGGCAATGTGTCCCAAGTTCAGTATAGATCAAGGATTGAACTGGGGACCTTCTTGGTTCAGGAGAGCTATGTACCACACTAAGCAATGCATTTATCAACTGAGCCAGCAATGAATTTCAATATTGTAATTCTTTTAACCATTGAAATGGGAGGTTTTCCAATGGCTAGCAATTCCTGGCTGCTGTGTGAATATAACCATAGAGAACACCACAAATTTCCTTTCCAAAGCATTTGAAAGCTCCAAAACATGATTTCATTCTTACCTCTCATTTCTTAGATGCTTAACTGTCGTTCATCATTTTTAAACTGTGCACATGTTTTTTATCATATAACATCTGAAAAAAATATCTTTGGTAATATTCTGCTGATGAGTCTCATATAATAGACTCTATTGAACCAAAGAATGTTTCTTACCTCAAAGGGATCTCTGAATAAACTATAAATATATCAAAATCTTGTTATTTTGTTTAGTGGATAAATGTTTTTGCAGCTTTAAAATGATTGATCCCTCCTTTGAGAGGCAGTGGGGAAAGAGTCCCATTGACGTTAGTATAACTATCAAATAAAACCCACACCCACCATCTGAATGAACTTAAGTTCCCTATAAATTCCTTACTTACTTTTAAAAACACACTGATAGCATCAAGAATGAAAATATGTGTTTTTAAAAAATGAATGATTAAAATGGTGGTGGATATCTTAGGTAGGGAAGTAGATGTCATGCTACACCTTAGCTTGGATTAGTTTACTTTGGTTTTAGTTTGCTCACTGTGGGGTTAAGTTTCCGCTTTGGGTGCAGTCAAATAATTGGGCACAAATTGCGATTGGAATTGTGCTGGTTAGGTTACAGTGCAAGTTTCTGCTAAAACTCATTTGGATAGTCACAAACGTAAGATCTTCCATGAACCAGTGCAATCGGTCATCGTAATAGAAAGTAATTGTTTTTTTTTCTTTGCATTAAAAGATATTCATTGATTGTATTTAAGAGTGGCAACCTGGTGCAGTTTTATTCGTACAGCTGAAAATAGGTTTATCACAAAAAATAAGCAGTTCTCCACCTGTGAATAACCTGATTTTAAATCACTGAAAATCACTTAACAAAACGATACTGAACCATTTACTCGTTTCACTGGTGCACACTAGTCAGTTTCTTAGTAAATTAAATATTTTTTAATATGTAAAAACTTTTAAAACATGCCTACTAGTGCCTGTGCGCCTAAGAAAATGAGTGCAATTCAAAAAGCCTTCTCGAACAGCTGCAAACGGGTGCAATCGGCGGAAACTTGCCTTCCTCATTATTTCGATCTGGGCGCGTGGCCAGTTTTGTGGGCGGGACCGGCTTTGGGTGAAATGATTTTTAAACCAGCGTGAAAGATTGTGGAAACTCGATTTACGCTCAATGTAACTTACATTTGAAACTCCCCGATCTTTTGCGCTGGTTCAGCCGATTTCACCCGGGTGGCACTGATAAAACTAGTGGAAACCAGTGGAAACTCTACCCCTGTGTATTTTTTTGGTCTTCAGATTTGGATTTGACTGTCTGAAATTCAAGTAGTCTCAATCCTAAATCTAAAGATAAAAGTAATGGTGCACAAGGGGAGATGGGGAGAACCAGTATCAAGTCATAATGAGGTAACTATCTTGGTTTCTCAGAATCTAATCCCATGGACTGCATGAGGCATCAGATCAGACAGACCAGAAACACAATGGTTAGACCATCATGGAAATTAGATGGATCTAATGTAAAGGTCCCAGACCAGATAGATCTGATCCACACACTACAAAAACAAAATTCAAATAAAGTAAAAACCCAACCAGTTTGATATTCCTTTTCAAGCTGCTAACACAAGAAGACCACTATTACTTGGCATGTTACTGCTAATATGATGCTGCAGTACCCTGGTGCAGTACAAATATAAAATAGCAAAGTAGTGGGGATTGATGTTGCGATGGGTTGGACACTGACCATTTCCTTCTGGGACCTGGCATCAAGCCCAGCTTGGACTGATGGGATAATTGTTCCCTTTACCAGCTGGTTGTGAGGATCCTGTGGGAAATGATTTGGGGGAATCTTAATCCAGTTCCTGGTGAGCAACATCAACTTGTTCTAATGTGACATGAAAGTCCACGCAGTGAGTTGCACCAATTTGTGCCAATGAATCTTGAGTCGCATCTGCCGAGCAGGTTTGGCTAGAATTTTGTGGGTCAGCTATTTACACATTCATCAACTCCCATGTAACATGTGAGCAATAAGGGAGATAGAGAGAGACACCATAGAGGAAGAAAAGCATGCATAAGAAACATGCAGATTCACAGTGAAAGTCAAACTGTGAGGAAGTACTGGGTTTTCTACTGGCATCAACTTTGATAAATTATCTCACACCCACCCTGAGAAAATCCATTATATAGCCTTTCCATTAGTAATGTTAATATTTGTGTTACTGATATGAAATATGAAATGAAGTTTTTACTCCCTATTAGTACAGAAAATATTCTTTCCTAGTTACTAAATGGAAATACAAGGCAAAGGAAATACTGTGGAATAAAGTGTTGTGGCACATGAGAAAAAAATCGTCTACATCAAAATTCTAGCTCAAAAATAAAAGTACTATCCTGTGGGTTTTTCTATGCTGCCTGCAACTGGGGGATCTGAAATAACAAGATTAATTTATCTAAACAAAATAGAGGTCTTAGTGGGTTTATATTATATATTCAGCCTTTTTGTTCAGTGCTGAAATAATCTTTTCTCCAGGACTGAGAAAGGTACAGGATAGTCATTGGAACCAGGCATTTTATTAACCCATAAACACATGGATCATCTAGCAGGTAATTTACTACTTTTCGCAATGCCACATGCAGCCTAACAGGTTATACATATTTTCAGCCCTGGTTTTTGCCAATTGCTAAATGAGAACCCTGTCTGTAGACTTTACAGCCCTACCTCTACGGCCTCTGTCAGCATCCATTGTGATGTTATTGCAGTTATTCTTTGTTAACCTGAGTTGAAAATTGAGTGTATGTTGGATATGATTTAGTATGGTGACAAGAACACTAAATTAATTGCAACTTTTCCAAGCAGCTGTATTCATTTTCACTATCTAATATCAATCTGTCTTTAAGATAAACCACAATCCTTTGTGTAATGTTACACTCTTTTAAATTGCCTCATAGATTGGCCAAAGCACAAATGGTTATTTATTTTGAATCACGCTTAGATTTCTAATATGTTCCAACTCCCAACTAATGGTTAATTTATTGAAATTCATTGGCTTAACCAAACAAATGTCTGCAATAGCCCTGGGATGCTGTGTTGAGCTCATAAATTTCTGCTTTAAATACTCAATGGACTGCTTCAATAAATGATAAGACATGTCAAAATGGTTCATTCACAGATAGATCAAACAAGAATGTGTTCCAGCAGGAATATTCTGTTAGTTATCACGGCAGCATCTCTACTGGTCTCATTCACCTGAATTACAAATGTATGAAACAAAAAGAGCCTGAAATTCGGTACCTTAGTGCCGGCTGTTAAGGCTGGTTTTGTGGAAAACATTGTGTCCGCCTCGCTTCTGCCCACTTTTGTCGCAGGCTGCTCCGGACGCCATATTGGTGAGGGCAAAAAAAAGAGGCATCGTTTAGCTTCTTCTGAAGCATGCGTTAGGCCCTTTATTTGAATATGTTAATGACCAAACGCCTGCTTCTGCTCTCTCTTGGAAGTTTGGCTTGCGTCTGAGGCAGCCAGCGCCAGCGATGTTTACCTCCGGGAAAACAAACGTTAAACAGCGCCAAATGTAAAAAAAGCTAAGTACTTATTATTATCATTTCTGACCTCACTCCTGATTCCGACCTCCAGGCCCTCTCCGATCTTCCACTAATTCTGGCCCCGAACTCCAGGACCCCCCGTGATGCTGGCTCTGACCTCCAGCCAATGCTGCTCCTGCGTCCTGATCTCCCCCCGATGCTGGCCCCGAGTCCCAACCCCCGAGTTTTGGATGACCATAACTTTATGGAGGATAGAACGTGAGAGGGGTGGAGTTGGGCGATCTTAATGGGTAGAAATGGGTAGAATAGAATCTGGGTAAACTTTAGTGGATAACTGTGCTGCCTAAGTTGTTACGATCCATACAGACCAAGAAGGCCACTGTCAAAACCACAGCCTGTGTTGAGTATGCTCATTTCAGCTTGGAGTGCTGTTAGGAATGGTACAATAGGTCTCTGCTCTCCTGGGCTATGTAGGAGAAAAATCGGCAGGAGTTTCTGCTCCTGGTTGTTATCAAGTGACTCCTGCTGGAAAATACATGTGGTGAGTGACCTCCAGATTGGGCTTGGGTGTGCTGCTTCCCAAATTGAATAGCCTAAGAATACCCATTGTTTAAGCTCGCTTGTGAAGAATAGTCACTTGGCCAAGATATTGGAAGTGGTCAGCACCTATGGAACTATACTCTAACGAGAGTCAAAGCCAATATCAGAGTTTCCACTTTGGGCGCAATCGGCAAACTGGGAGCAAATTGCCCTTGAAATTGTGCTGTTTTTCCAAAGTGAAGTTATGGTTGAAGTTTCCACCCAAACTCATTTAGATAATCACAAACGTAAAATCTTCCTTGAACCAGTGCAATCAGTCATCGTAATAGAACGTAATCAATTTTATTTTCTTTGCATTCAAAAATATTCCTTTATGTATTTAAGAGTGGTAACCTGGTACAGTTTCATTAATACAGCTGAAAATGGGTTCATCATAAAAAGCATTTTTAGTAAGAGTCATAGAGTCATAGAGTTTTACAGCACAGAAAGAGGCCCTTCGGCCCATCGTGTCTGCGCCGCCCATCCATCCCTGTCCAGTCTAATCCCATTTTCCAGCATTTGGTCCATAGCCTTGTATGCAATGGCATTTCAAGTGCTCATCCAAATGCTTCTTGAATGTTGTGAGGGTTCCTGCCTCCACCACCCTTTTAGGCATTGAGTTCCACATTCCAACCACCCTCTGGGTGAAAAAGTTCCTCCTCAAATCCCCTCTAAATCTCCTGCCCCTTACCCTGAATCTATGCCCCCTTGTTATTGACCCCCCCACTAAGGGGAAAAGTTCCTCTTTATCTACCCTATCTATGCCCCTCATTATTTTGTACACCTCAATCAGGTCCCCCCTCAGCCTTCTCTGCTCCAAGGAAAACAACTCCAGCCTGTCCAGCCTCTCTTCATAGCTGAGGCGCTCCATCCCAGGTAACATCCTGGTGAATCTTCTCTGCACCCTCTCCAAAGCAATCACATCCTTCCTATAGTGAGGCGACCAGAACTGCACACAGTACTCCAGCTGTGGCCTCACCAGCGTTTTGTACAGCTCCATCATAACCTCCCTGCTCTTATATTCTATGCCTCGGCTAATGAAGGCAAGTATCCCATATGCCTTTTTAACCACCTTATCTACCTGCTCCGCTGCCTTCAGGGATCTATGTACATGTACACCAAGGTCCCTCTGACCCTCTGTACTTCCTAGGGTCCTACCACTCATTGTGTATTCCCTTGCCTTATTTGTCCGTCCAAAATGCATCACCTCGCACTTTTCAGGGTTAAATTCCATTTGCCACTTTTCCGCCCATCTGACCAACCCGTTTATATCGTCCTGTAGCCGGAGGCTTTCCTCCTCGCAATTTACCACCCCACCAATTTTCGTGTCATCTGCGAACTTACTGATCATACCTTTTACATTTTCATCCAAATCATTTATGTAGATCACAAACAATAAGGGACCCAGCACCGATCCCTGAGGTACCCCACTGGACACAGGCTTCCAGTCACAAAAGCAACCTTCGACCATCACCCTCTGCCTCCTGCCACTCAGCCAGTTTAGGATCCAACGCGCCAAGGCACCCTGGATCCCATGGGCTCTTACCTTCTTGACCAGTCTCCTATGCGAGTGTCTAGTCCAACACCTGTGAGTAAACTGATTTTACATCACTGAAAATTACTTTAAAAAAAACTATAATGAACCATTTACTAGTTTCATTGGTGTACACTAGTCATTTTTCAGTAAATTAAATATTTTTTAATTTGTGAAAACTTTTAAAACGTGCCTATTAGTGCCAGTGCGCCAAAAAAAAAGCTCAATTTGAAGAGCCTCCTCGAACGGGCGCAATTGGCGGAAACTCACCATCCTCATTATTTCAATCTGGGGGCATTGGCCAATCTTGTGGGCAGGGCCAGCATTAAAGATCGTGGAAACTTGATTTACGTTTGACGTAATTTGCCTTTAAGATTCCTCGGTCTTTTGCGCTGGTTTGGCCGGTCTCAGCCAGATTGCGCTGATAAAACCAGTTCAAATTAGCGGAAGCTCTAGGCCAGAGCCTTTAAGGAGAGGAGGGGGAAAATTGGGAAAAATGAATCTGGATAAATGTACCAGTCCAAGCATGGAATTTTAATATCCAATTCCTAATGTACAAAAATTAGGACACAAGTAAAAATCCCTGTATAGAAGTTCCATCCATGTTCTATACATTATGATCCATTAAGCAAGGAGAAGATTCTAATACATAAATCTATTTTGCTTTCAATTTCTAAAAGAAAAAAAAGGACTTTTATTTATATAGCACTTCATCATGCACCTCAGAAACATCTCAAGGCACTTCACGTGCAGTGAACTACTTTGAAGTGCAGTAATTGTTAATACATAGGCAAAGCACAGCAGCCATTTTCCACACTGTAAGATTCCCCAGGCAGTAATAAGATGAATAACCAATTAAATTGTTTTTTTAGTGGAATTGGTTGAGGAAGAAATGTTGGCCAGGACAAGTCATGGCTCTTCTTTGAATAGTGCTAAGGGATTGTTAAAGTCGATTAAAAATGATAGACAGCATTTCAGTTTAACATCTCATGTGAAGAACAGCAGCTCTGGCCATGCAGCACTGCTTCAGAATTGTACTGGGTTCAGCTCAAATTCCTGGTTTAGGGCTTGAACCCTTGACTTTTAAGCTAGAGGTGAAGGTTCTAACAAATGAGTCAAACTGGCACTCATTGTGATTGAAACTTATGTAATTGTGATTCAATGAATAATTTTCTGTCAACCTAGTTATCCACAAATTAGGACTTAACTGTATTGGATTCAAAATCAAAATCATCTAGGAACACAGAACTTTCCTTGGCTCTGATCTGGATAATTGCCATTTATATATTTTTTAATAATATGGTACAGCAACTTAGAACTGAGTCAAGTTTTCACTTGAAGATAAGTTGCATGAAGGAATATTAATTTTAACAGTCCTGAACTACCTTGGATTTGACTCCAATTCAATTGGATGGCATGCACTTATCTTTATTAAATGGCTTACAGCTTCTTTCAATACCATGCGTTTTTGTGTGAATTTTGTGCTCTACTTCCATCTGTATCAAGCAATCCCAGGTCAGTACAGTACTGTTAAATGTGAAGTAATGTTCCATACACAATCTATAATGAACCTTAGATCAAACCTTAAAAGAGCACCCTCTACTCTATCAATGTGCCATTTTCCCATTTTGAACACCAGCTGTCCTGTAGTCTCTCTGAGTGAAATTGGTAACTTAGAAGAACTAGATTATGGGGGCTAGTTTGCGAATCTGGCATATATCAGGCGGGTGGGCGGTCAAACGCTTTGCCACCTGATGGCGTTGAAGGGAAGCATGATCAATTTTCGTCATAGGGCCTCATTTAAATAGAGCAGGCAAGTTGCCAGCGTCAACTACACTGCTTATGAGCAACTCACCACTTGGGAGGATGGGAAATCCGGCAGGGCAGAAGCTGATTTGGGCTTGCTATGAGAAGACATCGGTTTGGGGGTGAATGGACCAGCAGATTTAAGTGACAGGGAAATATAAAGAGCATCAAGGACTTAAGAAAGCCTTTTAAGCTTAAAAGACCCAAAAGAATGATGAAAAAATAATTCCAGCTTTACCTGTCTGCAGTTTATGATTTCTTTAAGTAGCTGTAAATGGCTGTCTCCCGACTTGTACCACCTGTGGTTTGTGGGAGGGTTGCAGAAGTACTGAGGCAAAAATGTGCCCCGGGAGCTTTACAGAAAACAGATAGAAAATACTTTCTTCTAACCTATGTTGCAGCATGAAAGGCCAAGTTCTAAACCACTATAAAGTCCTGTCTCTATCATTTCAATTTCAAAGCAAGAATTCTGATTTAACTGTTCCATTCAAGCCAGCCTTGCCTGAGCCAGATCAGCCTGTTAGGAGAACTCCCCAGGAAATTACCAACGCAAATGTTTTCCTCGTTGTAATTCAGGGCTATTTCAGATATTAGTTGAACTTTGAAACAAACCTCTAATTATCTCCCCCTGATTATCACCTGGAATGTTGACACTGTGGCGACACGCCACCACTGGACATAATCCGCTCACGGCGGCACGGACAGTTTAAGCAGACGCCCCCAGCCAGGGGCCCTTTCCTCCAGCAACTTGTTTCCCGCAGGGACAAGCTGCCGGGAGCACTTCCTGTCTGGGGAGTATTTAAGTGGTTGTGCGGGCTTTTCCAGTTTCTCTTTGCCATGAGGTTGATTAAAGCAGTTGTGTTTCACCCACTCTGGTCTCGACTTCCACGTTTGCCGCGGCATCTCAACACTGGTGACCCCGATGCTCAGGACGAATCCTAAGCTAGCATGGCGGATACAAACGCAGTCACGGTTAAACTACTGGACTTTTGGGAGAACCTGGCCGAGGCCTGGTTTGTTCAAGCCGAGTCCAGATTCCGGCTGAAAAACATTACAGTCGACGCCACGAAGTACGACTACCTTGTCGCCTCTCTCACCTACGCCACAGTCCCCAAGGTTTGGGCAGCGCTGCAGGATCCACCAGTGGAAGGCAAGTACGAACATCTGAAGGCCGCGCTCCTGAAAAAATTTCAAATGTCCTCTTACCAGCGCAACTGCCAACTCCTCGACCTCCCTGGCCTTGGTGACGCTTCACCGTCGGATCTGCTTTCCCACATGCTGTCCCTCTCGGACGACAAAAACCCCGGCGCCCTCTTTCGCACGCTTTTCATTCGGCAGCTCCCCGCCAGCATCCGCCCGCTCATTGTGGAGTCTGGCTCCATGGACCTGAATGGGATAGCCGAAAAGGCCGACCGGCTGCTCTCTGCGCAGACCGCCCGCGACGTCGCGCCCGACCTCACGGCAACGACCACGCGGTCTCCCCGGCCCACTAGGCCCGACCGCCCTACCACTCTGGGTCACTGCTACTACCACACCCGTTTTGGCACTAGGGCCCAACGCTGCACGCCACCGTGCACTTTCAAACCCCCCCCCCCGCACCGGCCCCCACGATGGCCGCGGGGCAAAAGGGGCCTCTACTGTACGTCACCGACGACAGCACCAACCGCCGATTTCTGTGCGACACAGGGGCCCAGCACAGCATCACCCCCGCCTCCGCCCTCGAAATCCAATGCGGCGCACGGGGTATCACGCTGTCCGCAGCCAATGGCTCTGACATCCGCACATACGGCACCCGCATGGTCACGCTCGACCTCGCAGGCCGCCGCTACCGCTGGGAGTTCCTCACAGCCAGGCTCCTCTGCCCACTCATTGGCGCCGACTTCCTACGCGCCCACGGCCTCCTTGTCGACATTCCGAGGCACCGCCTCGTCGACATCAATACTATGGCCCCCATCCCTGGCGCATTCACCCCGGCCCATTCGGCCGGCCTGACGACCTACTGCCTCACCAGAGCCACGGATGACTACTCGGCACTTCTAGCCGAGTTTCCCGCCCTCACTAACCCGACCTTTTTGGCCAAAGCCGCCAAACACGGTGTGGAGCACTATATCCCCACCACCGGCCCCCCGGTTTCTGCCCACGCCCGCAGACTCAACCCGGCCAAGCTGGAAATCGCGCGGGCCGAGTTCACCACCATGGAGCAACTCAGCATCATCCGCCGCTCCAGCAGCCCTTGGGCCTCTCCCCTCCACATCGCCCCCAAGCCCGGTGGAGGCTGGCGCCCCTGCGGGGACTACCGCTGCCTCAATGACGCCACCGCCCCCGACCGATACCCGGTGCCGCACATCCAGGACGTCTCGGCCCGACTGGCCGGACGAACCGTCTTTTCCAAGGTCGACCTGGTGCACGGTTACCACCAAGTCCCCGTACACCCCGCGGACATCCCCAAAACGGCCGTCATCACCCCATTCGGCCTGTTCGAGTTCCTCAGGATGCCCTTCGGCCTCAAGAATGCAGCCCAGGCTTTCCAGCGCCTTATGGACTCAGTCCTCCAGGACCTGAACTTCCTATTCGTCTATCTAGACGACATCCTTGTGGCCAGCTCCTCCCAACAGGAACACCTCGAACACATTCGCATCCTGTTCGGGCGCCTAGCCCAACACGGGCTCATCCTCAGCCCGGCGAAGTGCCAATTCGGCCTAGCCGAGATCGATTTTCTCGGTCACCACCTCACCCCTGCTGGGGCCGTCCCCCTGCCCAACAAGGTGCAGGCCGTCCAGCAATTCCCCTGCCCCAAAACCATCAAGGGCCTCCAGGAGTTCCTCGGGATGGTGAACTTCTACAACAGGTTCATCCCCGGAGCTGCAGCCCTCATGAAGCCCCTATACGACTCCCTCTGAGGTAAATCCGGCAAGATGGCCGTAGCCTGGACCACTGACACGTCAGCCGCCTTCGACGCCACCAAAAACGCGCTCGCCGACGCCACCCTGCTCGCGCACCCGAGGGCCAATGCCCGGGTCGCACTCACCACCGACGCCTCCGACCACGCTGTCGAAGCCGTGTTCGAGCAGTGGGTCAATGGCGCGTGGCAGCCACTTGCCTTCTACAGCCGCCAACTGCGCCCCCCCGGAGGTCAAATACTCTACTTTCGACCGCGAGCTCCTCGCGCTCCACCTGTCGGTCCGCCATTTCAGGTTCCTCCTGGAGGGCCGCCCCTTCACCGTGTACGTGGACCACAAGCCGCTCACATACGCGATGGCCAAGCACACCGAACCCTGGTCCGCTAGACAGCAACGCCAGCTTGCGGCCGTGTCCGAGTTTACTACGGACATCCAGCACGTCTCCGGTAGAGACAACGTTGTCGCCGACTGCCTTTCCCGTCCCGCCATCTGCGCGAATCACCTCGCGGTCGACTACGCGCAACTAGCAGCGGCCCAGCTCACGGACCCAGACCTCCTCTCGGCGGCTACCAGCCTGCCAGGGCTACGCCTAGCCAAGGTCGCGCACGGGCCCGAAGCCACGGCAGTCACTTGCGACGTCTCACTCGGCCAACCCAGGCCAGTCGTCCCTGCAACCTGGCGCCGCCGCATCTTCGACGCGCTACACGGGCTCTCCCATCCGGGTTCCCGTGCATCCGTCAAACTCCTCTCCCAGCGCTTCGTCTGGCGCGGCCTCAGCAAAGATGTTCGGACTTGGGCCACCTCCTGCCTCGCCTGCCAACGGGCTAAGGTACAGCTGCACACAAAAGCACCCCTGGGAGACTTCGAGGTACCCAGCTGCCGCTTCGACCACGTACACGTCAACATTGTCGGTCCTCTGCCGCCATCGCAAGGCCAAACTTATCTCCTCACGATGGTCGACCGCTACACACGCTGGCCTGAGGCAGTGCCGCTGACCTCCACCACCACAGCCGACATCGCCAGGGCGTTCGTTAACACCTGGGTCGCAAGGTTCGGCGTACCAGCTGACATAACCTCCGACAGAGGCGCCCAGTTCACCTCCGAACCCTGGACGGCCACAGCATGCAACCTCGGGGTGATGCTCCACCGAACCACGGCGTACCACCCGCAGGCCAATGGGCTGTATGAACGCTTCCACAGGTCACTCAAGGCCTCACTCCGCGCCGGCCTGCAGGACAGTACCTGGACTGACCGCCTACCGTGGGTGCTACTAGGCCTACGCACCGCGGTCAAGGAAGACCTCCAGTCCTCGGCAGCGGAGTTAGTCTACGGACAACCGCTGCGCGTACCAGGCGAATTCCTCCCGGAGGCTACCACGCCTTGGTCGGCCGAACAGCAGCGGCTCAACTCTTTCTCTTCCGCTCAACAGTTCGCCCCACTTCCGGTCAACCGACATGGCGAACTCGCACCTCACGTCCCGCCAAACTTACAGCAGGCACGCTTCGTCTTTGTGCGACACGACGCGCACCGCGGACCCCTGCGACCCCCGTATGATGGACCGTACGAGGTACTACAAACCGGGGACAAGGTTTTCAAGCTGCGACTCGGCGACAGGGTCGACACAGTCTCCATCGACCGGCTCAAACCAGCACACACAGAACCAGGGGAACAGGCCCCCATGGCCCGACCTCCAACTAGAGGCCGTCCCGCCAGCACAGCCGGCGGCAAACCGCCCGGCCCCACCAACTAGACTGGCGACCACTCAGAGCCGCTCCGGCAGAACCATTAGACCGCCGTCACGACTCATCCACTCCTCCTAAGCGGATTCTGGGGGGAGCTCTGTGGTGACACGCCACCACTGGGCATAATCCGCTCACGGCGGCACGGACAGTTTAAGCAGACGCCCCCAGCTGGGGGCCCTTTCCTCCAGCAACTTGTTTCCCGCAGGGACAGGCTGCCGGGAGCACTTCCTGTCTGGGGAGTATTTAAGTGGTTGCACGGGCTTTTCCAGTTTCTCTTTGCCATGAGGTTGATTAAAGCAGTTGTGTTTCACCCACTCTGGTCTCGACTCCCACGTTTGCCGCGGTATCTCAACAACACTATGGAAATGTTAAGATTCCAATTATTATTGAGCATAGAATAAGGGAGAGATGCACCCAGTATCCTTCCCCATTTAATTTGTTTTGTTTTCAAATAAAATGCAAAGAAGTTGAATTATGAAAATTCTAAGTATCACCTGTGTTTCATTGAACGTTTAGTAATTTGAATGCTTACATTTTCATATAACTGTGAGAGGGAGAATGAAACAGAGTGAGGAGAGAAAGAGACAGAGGCAGACACAGAGGGCTGAATTTTGCCGGCGCTCAGAGTGTGGGTTTGGAGGGAGGTCCGCTGTCAGAATCACAAAGATGCTGCAGAACACTGACAGCACAACTGTCAAAATGAATGTGGACATGGCCCCTTTCAGGATATCGGCTGATGAAGCATCATCAGTTGACGTCACCAGACTCGCTTCCTTTTAATTGGCCGGGAACCTCGCAGGGCGGCCTTAACAAAGGCAATCGGGGCAAAATCACTTGGAGGAGGTGGGATGAAAGACAGGTGCGGAGTTTGAGGCCGCTGTCTGCTCCCGGCCCGCACCGGCTTGCTACAGCTGGCAAAATCGCAGCCAGAGATATACATCCAGGAAGCACTTACAGAACACCAAAATTAGTGTTTACAGAAATCTCCTTGAAAGTAACAAACCGATGCTGCTTGACATGAGAGCCCCCTTCCCCACCAGATTTGTGAAATTCAATCCTCAGAATATATTTTAAAGTTGAGATTTGACTTATGTAGTCAATGTAAATCAGTGGCTCTGATTATTATCCTCAACATGACATAAACATCTCTATATTGTTATAAAACAGGGAATCTTCTGATTCACCATGAGCAACACCAACTAGTTTCATAGCTGAAAGTGATTTTAGGACTTTCAAATATCACAAAATATTTTTTTAAATGTGCATTTGAAAACTATAAATTAAAGTCCATGTACAAAAAATCTTTTGTTATTAAAACACATGTAGGAATTAAGCACACATGCTAGCGGGGTTGGGGTTATTGTCTCTGGCCAGTCAGAAGCCTCTGAGCTGCTCCAGGGACCCCCGTGCGGTTCGAAGCGCTCCCCTATTCCTGGTTCTGACCGCCGGACTTATTCGGTAGCGATGTAGACAGAAAAATTGACTCGTGGTTTGGGTACAAAAACAGACCAGCATTTATTGAAACAAAAAGAAACAACTTAAAATAATCGATACAGCACACCTGTGCCTGGTACAGCACTCTTGCTTAACGCAGTACATTTAGTGTCCACTAGAGCGCTCTTTGCTCAGTGCAACACTCCTTTATTTAAATACTAGCTGGATTGCCCGGCGGTGCCGAGGGTTTTTTGAGGGCATGTTGTTATTGGAAGAGAGAGAGAGACTGGGGGGGAGAGAGCGACTGGGGGAGAAGAGAGAGAAAGAGAGAGCGACTGGGGGGAAGAGAGAGAAAGAGAGAGAGACTGGGGGGAAGAGAGAGAGAGACTGGGGGGGGAGAGAGAGAGACTGGGGGAAAGAGAGAGAGAGAGACTGGGGGGACGAAGAGAGAGACTGGGGGAAGAGAGAGAGAGAGAGAGAGACGGGGGAGAAGAGAGAGACGGGGAGAAGAGAGAGACGGGGGAAGAGAGAGAGAGAGAGAGAGAGAGAGAGAGAGACTTGGGGGAGAAGAGAGAGATGGGGGGGGGAAGAGAGAGAGGGACTGGTGGATTTAGTTCGGGATTAGCCTGGAGAGAGAGGGGGGGAAGGAGCGCCTCAGGCCTGGCCCGATCGACCACTGCGAAGGAAGGAAGGAAGGAAGAAGGTGAGCTCTCCCTCCCTGTCCCACCCCCTCACTCTTTCCCTCCCTCAGCCTCTCTCTCTCCCTGCCCCCTTGTCTCTTCCTGCTTTACTCTCTCTCCCTACCTCCCCTCCTCTCCCTCCCCCCTCTCCTCTCCCTCCCTCCCTCCCCCTCTCCTCTCCCTCCCTGCCCCTCTCCTCTCCCTCCCCCCCTCTCCTCCTCCTCTCCCTCCCCCCTCCTCTCCCTCCCCCTCCTCTCCTCTCCCTCCCCCTCTCCCTCTCCCCCTCTCCTCTCCCTCCCCCCTCCTCTTCTCTCCCTCCCCCTCCCCTCCTCTCCCTCCCTCTCCTCTCCCTCCCCCCTGTCCTCGCCCCTCCTTCCACCCTCTCCTCTACCCTTCCTCCCCCCTCTCCTCCCCCCTCCCACCTCCTCTCCCATCCCTCCCCCCTCTTCTCCCCTCCCTCCCCCCTCTCCCCTCCCTCCCTCCCCTCTCCTCTCCCCTCCATCCCCCCTCTCCTCTCCCCTCTCTCCCCTCCCTCCCCCCTCCTCTCCCTCCCCCCCTCCCTCCCTCCCCCTCTCCTCTCCCTCCTCCCCTCCCCACCCTCCCCCTCCCCCCCTCTCCTCTCCTCTCCACTCCCTCCCCCCCCCTCTGCTCTCCCCTCCCTCCCCCCCCTGCTCCCTACCCCTCTACTCTCCCTCCCCCGTCTCTCCCTGATTTCCTCTCTGTCCCTCCCTCCCCCTCTCTCTCTGCCTTTCTTCAGAGGCCCGGACGCGGTGAGCCGAAGCCTCCGTGTGCGGATCAGCATCTCAGGGCCGGCCGGTGCGCGGCCTAGCGTGTGAGGCCATGCCGGACTCACCTTAGCTCAGGTCACGCTCCGGGCCGACGTTGACGCACGCGCTGACTCCCGCCCCGCCAGCCTTTACTAAGATGGCGGCGATGGCTACGCTCGCTGTCCCGCCGCCGCATTGCCTACCAAT